>NW_027203513.1:0-72887 GCF_024711535.1 Dipodomys merriami | reverse complement strand
TTTTTAGCTCCCTTATCAAAGATTAGATGGCTATAGCTCTGTGGTTTCATTTCTGGGTTTTCAATTCTATTCCATTGGTCCTGAGATCTGTACTTGTGCCAGTACAAAGCTGTTTTGATTACTATTTCTTTGTAGTAGAGTTTGAAATTTGGTATTGATATTCCTCCAGCACTGTTCTTTCTGTTAAGGATTGTTTTTGCTATTGGGGTCTTTTATTGTTCCATATGAATTTTTGGATTGCCTCTTCTATTTCCTTGAAGAATGAGGTTGGAATATTGCTAGGTATAGCATTGAATTTGTAGATAGCCTTGGGAAGTATTGCCATTTTCACAATGTTGATCCTTCCAATCCAGGAGCATGGGAGGTTTTTCCACTCTCTAAGTTCTGTTTTGATTTCCTTTTTCTTGCTGCACTTTTTCAAGGAGGTTCAGATGTCTCATTAAATTGTTGGTTTTAGATTCTCCAATTTGTTGATGTAGGAACTCAGAGCTATAAACTTGCTACTGCCTTTGCTGTGTCCCAGAGGAGTTGGTAAATTGTGTGTTCATTTTGATGAATATCATGATCATTTGAATTTCCTTTCTAATCTCTTCCGTGACCCACTGGTGATTCAACAGTGTGTTGTTTAGCCTCCATGTGTTACACGGCTTTCTTTGGTGGCTTTTGGTGTTGAGTTCTACTTTTATTCCATTGTGAGAATGCAGGGCATAACTTCAATGTTTCTAAATTTGGACAGGTTTGCTTTGTGGTCTATTTTGGAAAACGTTCCATGTGATGCTGAGAAAAACATGTATTCTGATGGGACTGGGAGAAATATTCGGTAGATGCCTGTTAAATCTAGTTGATCTGTGCAGTTGTTTAGATTTGCAGTTTCTCTGTTGAGTTTTATCCCCTAGTGGGGATAATGGTGTGTTAAAGTCCCAACAATTAATGTCTTTGGATTTATGTGAGATTTGAGGGAAAGTACGGTTTGTTTGGTGAATAGATATTTAGAATTGTAATATCTTCCTGAAGGAGAGATTCCTTAATTCGTATGTAGCAACCTTCTTTATCTCTTCTCAGTAATTTTAATTTGAAAGCTATTTTATCTTATATTAGAATTGCAAGTCCTGACTGTTTATGCTTGGTAGATTTTGTTCCAGCCTTTCACTTTCAGAATATGTTTGTTTTTATGAGCAAGGTGTGATTCTTGAAGGTAGCAGATAGTAGGATCTTGCTTTTTAATCCAACTAGACAGTCTATGTAACTGAAATGCAGAGTTTAGTCCATTAATGTTGAGAGTTAGGACTGAGTGGTGTTTGGGAGTTCCTGACATGTTATTCACCTTCTTGGGGGATGCAAAAGTTGGGTTCTTCCTATACTTCTTGGATTCTCAGTTTGGGTGTGGTTTCTTGGTCTTTATTGTGGTCTTGTTGGTTTTCTATGTGTAGAACATTTTTAAGTAGCTTTTGTAGGGCTGGTTTGGTGGAGATATAGTTTCAGTTTTTCTTTGCTAAGGAAGATTTTCATCTGACCTCCTGTTATGAGGAGAGTTTAGCTGGGTACAGCATTCTTGGTTGATAGTTGTTTGTCTTTAAAGCATGACATACATTATTCCACTCTCTTCTTACTTTGTCTCTGCTGAGAAATCTGAGGTTATTCTAATTGGTTTCCCTTTATAGGTCATTAATGTTTTCTCCTTGACAGCTTTAAGAATCTTTTTTAACTGAATTGATCCTGTGTTGATTCTAATGTTATGGTAGGATGTCCTTTTCTGGTCTATTTGGTGTTCTAAAAGCTTCTTGTATCTGCATTGGCTTATCTTTTTGCATGTTTGGGAAGTTCTCTGCTAGGATCCTGTTAAATAAATTTCCTAGACTATTAACTTCTGTCTCTAGATGCTCACCTACACCAATTATCCTCAGATTAGGCCTTCTGATGATGTCTTCCAAATGTTGAATAGATCTATCATATCTTGGATAGTTGTATGTTCTTTCTCTATAATATCTAGGCTATCTTCAATCCCTGAAATTCGATCTTCTGCATGGTCTAACCTACTGTCAAGGATTTATAATTTGTTTTTATTTCCTTTTCCACAACTGATTTGTTTAGTAAGGCATCAAAAATACATTCTTGAAAAGGTCAAAAGCTATGTACATATGACCATATAAGATGATACTAAGCGAAATGAACCCCAAGACAGGGACACAAGTGTTTTTTCCTTTCTTGCTATTGTTTCTAACATATTTATAATGTACCATGTGATTTTTTTGTTTCTTTGTATGTTGCTCCCCCATGGTATAACCTCTGTTTTCACTGTATTTATATTTGCACTGTATTTACATCTTGTATATACACTTCTCTAATTTGGGGAGGGGAAGGGAAAAAACAAAATGCTTAAATAGGGATACAGGTTGACCCATTGTAACAATGAGATGTACAAGACACTATGTTGAAAATGAACTTTACAATTTTAGCAGGGAAGGGGGTCGGGGGTTGGGGGTGGAGGTAGTTGTGGAGGTGGGAGGGAAGGGATGGTAGGAGAAAAACAAAGGAGGAGGTAACAATGCTTGATAGGAAATGTACTCATTACCTTGCTCATGTAACTATAACACCTCTGTACAGTATTTTTACAATAAAAATACATTCTTGAATTTTCTGAGTTCTGGTCACATGCATATAAGTATGTACTTTGTTAAGTGTGTTAGCTTTATGGTGGTAACCATTTCAAAATGTTTATTTAATATGAAAATATTGTCTAATATTCCTTCAAAATATATAATTTTCTGTGTAAAATTAACCTAGCTAAGGATTAAATATTTTGAAAATTATATCCATGCTTCCATAAACTCATTTTTGGAGAGTTATGTGTTTTAGAAATATGTTCAACAGATTCTTAGTCGAAAGTATAATAAAATGCACATTTTAAAAATAGGAAATTCACTAATTGTTGTCACAGTCATGAAATACCACTAAAAATTCTCAACGTTTAGAGAAGCCAAATTTCCTGGTACAAGTCATACATTAGTAAGATTATTTGTGATCTTTCATTTCATGAAAGTGACTGTAGTTTTCAATTATATCAAATCAATATTAAGTTACTGACTTTTTACATTCTCATGAGAAATAGAAAATTTACATAAGTGCTAGTCAAAAAGAGTTCAGCATAAGAAACTGTAAATTCACTATGAGTAAATAAGGATGGCATAAAATTTTATTTGTAATGTTTACGTTTACATTCCTTATATATTTATGTTGAATAATAAAATGTTAGAAAGGAAAACATTGTTTCTTTTCTTCATGATATTTATCAAAGGGCTTTTCATCTGAGCAGCTTTTCATCTGAACAGCACAAATTGGTCTCTGTAGGAAACTTAGTCATAGGGTTTGGCTTTGGACCTCAACACAGATTCAATCCTCCTTAGTAGGGGACATGATTTGTCCTGTTGTTGCTATGTTTTATTAATTGACTTTGTCTCCATTCAAATGGAAGTTGTCCTGGATCCTATTTGCATTTGTCATTCACATAGTTTCTGTATTATACCACACCAGTGTACTATACCATGTCATAGTCCTTTCATCCCTGACTCTATCAAACATATTTACCTGCACCTTCACCTGGTCATGACCTACAGGACTAGCTGTTGGTGGCCATCACACTTGTATTGCTCAATTGAACACATAGTGCACAAGGCTGTCTTCAGAATCACCTCTCTTATGCAGGAGTCCAACATTACCTGTCAGAAGTATTTCTGCTCAGCACTGTAAGGGACTCCACATCTCTCACACTGTCCACTATCACAACTCAGGCATTCTACCTCACTAGGTGTAGAACCTCTTTTCCAGTGATTGAACAAACAGGCTTGCATAGCTCCTTCATGTCTTTGCCAAGAGGCTAAATCCAGTGCCTCAGGAGGGGCCTCTAGTACATAAACTTCCTGTCCCTTCTTTATTTCTGCCCTTAGTTGTGTACTTTCTGCACATAATCCCAAGCAAACCCTCTGGCTCCACCTCATGTCTTAGCTGAATTTGTACCTTCTGCTCACACAGCAGGCATAGAACTTGCCTGACTCAAGTATCTTGCAAATCAGTCCTTGTCCAGCAGCCTCCAAATGATGAGAGGGCAAGTCTCTGGGAGTGAAGGAAATGTAGGAATTGCTCCCAATCAATAAGAGCCACTTCTGCAGTCTCAGACTCAACAGGAGAATTACTGAATCAAGATTCTCAGGTACTTGTATTCAGGTGTCCTCATTTTGTAACTCAGAATTTTGTTAGTACTGAATCAGGGCCCTGACACTAGCAATAAAATATGCTCATGGGTGCTAGCCTTGGACAAATAGGCTCAGGGACAGTGTCTAGGCACTGAGTTTAAGACCCAAAACTAAACAACAACAACAAACTTTTCATGGACAATTACTCTTCTAATCTCTGTTACTCCCAAGATGAAGTTGTGGGTTGCAGTCCTCCTCATCCTCTGTCTGAAAAGATGTAAGGTTTCTTATTTTTACTGTAAAGAAGTTGAAAGTATACCAGTCTGATATATTGACTATGCAAGAAAATTGTGCCTGAAGAAAACAGGTGGAAAATGTTCTTTATGGCTTCTTTTCCAGTTTTCAAAATCAAAGCCTTCTCATGGACATACTTCCTAATTCTAGAACGTAAAACTTGCCTTCAAATTGCCTGAAGTGACAGAATTTTATAAATCACATGGGAAAATTTGTATTTTCCATTTCTGTCCTTATGCCTTATGCAATCTTTAGGCATATTAACAGAGGTAGGACCACCATCCTGTCCGTAAGAAGCTGAGTGTATCCATACCTAGGTGGGGGTATCTGGGTTTCTGATACTCATCAAAATAGTGGGTGATAGAAAAAGCTAAAGTTCTGATTTTTGGCTAGTTGAAAGGTCGACAAGCTTTAGCTTCAGAAAACCATGCTTATCAACCATTTCTTTACAATCTCTTGGCTTAATTACTTTTGAAATGTATGACAGAAATGACTCCATTTGGAATCTGACAACATCCCCTGTCTCAATGCTTACTTTCATACTATTAGAATCTGAATGGTTCTTCATCACTGGAATAAGCTTTGTCCCTAGAGGCCTTTTTCGTTGCCTGAATGTGATGTCCCAGTAGTTCTTATCCAAAGTTGGAGTGAAATGACAGTTTAGAAGGGACTCGGTGCTAAAAAGACATCTTATGATCTAATTGGGAGAAAAACAATTTAGAAGGAATGTCTCTTATACTAGTCTTGAAGTCTATTAGGGTAGTTTTCTTTAAATACATTTTTATTATAAAAATACTACAGAGGGGTTACAGTTACATGAGTAAGGTAATGAGTACATTTCCTATCAAGCAGTGTTGACTCCTACTTTGTTTTTCCTCTATCATCCCTTCCTTCCCACCTCCACAATTACTCCCCCGACCCCCATGGCTCCCCGCTGGGTGAAGTTGTAAAGTTCATTTTCAACATAGTGTCTTGTACATCTCATTGTTACAATGGGTCAACCTGTATCCTTATTTAAGAATTTTTTCCCTTCTCCTCCCCAGATCAGAAAAGTGTATATACAAGATGCAGGTCACTGGAATCAAATACAGTAAAAACAGGGATTATACCATGAGGGAGGAACATACCAAAGAAACAAACAAACAAACAAAAAACAAACACACAGTACACTTTAAATACATTAAAAACAATAGCAAGAAAGAAAAGACCTTTTGTGTCCCTGTCTTGGGGTTCATTTCCCTTAACATCATCTTATATGGTCATATGTGCATAGCTTTTGACTTTTTCTGGTTGTCCTAGACATACTTTTTTATTGCAAATAAGGGAAACCATGGGATTTATGTTTCTTTGGGCCTGGCTTACTTCACTTAATATAATTTTTTCCAAGTCTTTCCCTTTCCTAACAAATGGGGCAATGTCCTTCCTGATGGAGGCATAGAATTCCATTGTGTGTGTCTTTGTGTGTGTGTGTGTGTGTGTGTGTGTGTGTGTGTGTGTGTGTGTGTGTGTGTGTGTATCACATTTTCTTGATCCATTCATCTACTGAGAGGCATCTGGATTGGTTCTACATCTTAACTATGGTAATAATGCTGTGATAAACATGTTATCAATCTCACTCTTTCTTCCACTGGGTTACTTTTTGTGACTGCTACTTCACACAGACATTCATCTGGACCTTCCTGGCAGGTCTTAATCACCTCCTCCATTTCTTGGACATCTAAAATGTGTCAAAGAAAAAAAAGACAAAAACATAAATGAGATCCAAAGATTCCGTAATATAAAGATGAAGATATTTTCTCCCATTCTGTTACAGATTTTCAATGATCAAAATAGGAATTAATTTATGATACATGATTTCTCCCTAATGTATTAATTAAAAATAATACTGATATTTAGCAATGGAAAATGTTTTTCTGTGTTTCAGTTTTTCTTTTTATATCAGAAGAAATATTTACTCAAATTATTCAACTAAGTACTGTGAAAGTTTTAAGCTGAACACTTAAAATTTGCCTTTAGTATTCTTGGGGTTGTTTCAAATATTGTTTTGTTTGACCATAGGGGAATAGCTGCTTTGTGTTCTTTAATTTTCTTGAAATAATTTATATATTGTGCTGCTTTGCTTCTCAACCATTAGGTGAGGAACTGGAATATTTTCTAGATTTGGAGACTATAATTGTGTTTTATATATTCCCTTGCCTTTCACCTAAGCAGGGATGGTTCCTGACAGTAGGCATTAATACCTACATCTCTTCAATTCTAACTTCTCATAAGAATTACTTTAAGTATCTGTGGGAATTTTAAAGTTCATTTCTCTCCATCTTATACAGTCTCATCAAAATTCCTTTTTTGACACTCTTGCCCCGCAGAAGCATGGAAGATCAAAGACACTCCAACTCACGACCTAGTTAATCATCCTCTCTACACTAAAAGATCTAGTTGTGAACTCCAGATCTGTGCGTGGTGTGCGCACGCGTATGTTGGTGGTGTGGCTGTTACCACTGTGCCATGTGCTGACACAGATCTGTGCCTGTTGTGTGCACGCGTGTGTGGGTGGTGTGGCTGTTACCACTGTGCACATGTGCTGACACAGATCTGTGTGTGGTGTGTGCACGTGTGTGTTGGTGGTGTGGCTGTGGCTGTTACCACTGTGCACATGTGCAGACCCAGATCTGTGCGTGGTGTGCGCATGCGTGTGTTTGTGGTGTGGCTGTTACCACTGTGCCATGTGCTGACACAGATCTGTGCGAGGTGTGCACATGCGTGTTGGTGGTGTGGCTGTTACCACTGTGCCATGTGCTGACACAGATCTGTGCGAGGTGTGCACACGCGTGTTGGCGGTGTGGCTGTTACCACTGTGCACATGTGTAGACGCAGATCTGTGCATGGTGTGCGCATTTGTGTGTTGGTGGTGTGGCTGTTACCACTGTGCACATGTGCAGATGCAGATCTGTTCGTGGTGTGCGCACGCGTGTGTTGGTGGTGTGGCTGTTACCACTGAGGGACCATCCGAGGTAGGCGGGAAGGGGACGCTTGTAGGAGGATTGCCTTCGCACGCTGGGGCGCACATGGAGGACCCTGTGGGGGGCCTGAGGGTGCGCGTGAGCGTGCGTGCATCTAGAGCCCCACCCGGGAAGCACGAGGTCCTGAGTTCAAATCCCACCCTCCCAGCGCTGGTCACAGAGGCTCGCGGGGCCCAGGGGGGTCGGGCCGGGCCGGCCTTCCCCGCAGGAGGGCGGTGCGAGCGCACCCAAGCAGAGGCCGGGGCCGGGCAGCGGTCAGGCCCAGTGGGCGCTGCGGCCCCCGACCCCAGGCGTCCGGGCCGGGCCGGGTCTGACTCCTTGCTGTTTTCGGCAGGACCCCGCCGTCCAGGGGCCGGCGCGGGCCTGGGAGCGCTCCCTCCCACACGTGCGCGGCCGGGGGCCAAGGGAGGAGCTGGGAGACCCCGCGGGGCCTGGCGAGAGCCGGCGCACCCGGACGACCCTCGGGGTCGCCGCCGGGGAGGGAGGGGGAATGGGGACCTGCTCAGGCCCTGCCCCTTCCTCCCCTCCGCCCCTGCTCGCTCTCTCGCACGCGCCGCGCAGGCGCAGCGTCGGCTGCGCCTGGGGTTGGTGGGGTTGTTGTGGCGCGCAGACCTCGCCCCTCCGCGTGGCGGCCCCGACCCCCATCTGTTTTCCCGGGCGCTGAGTGGATTATGTTGTGCGGGGGACCAGGGGCGGCCGCAGCGCCGCCGCGGGACAGGGCGAGCGCGGACCCTGCCGACAGCCCAAGCCGCGGCTGCCTCGAAGACTCGGCCCCGCCGCCGTCGCCGCCGCCCGCACCCCCCGGCCAGCCGAGCCGCGCACCTCAGCCACAGGTCGCACGGAGCCGCGGGCGCCGCGGCGGGAGCCGGCGCGAGGCGCTGAGGCGCCGCCGCGGGGCAGGAGCTGGAGCCGGCGGCGCGCGGGCTCGACCGGCCCAGCCGCGGCGCCCGCCCGGCCGCCGAGCGAGCGAGCGAGCGGGCGTGGGCTGGCGCGGCAATGTGCCCGGAGGAGCGCGGCGCCACGGGGCTGGGCGAGCTCCGCTCCTGGTGGGAGGTGCCGGCCATCGCGCACTTCTGCTCGCTCTTCTGCACCGCCTGCTGCCTGCCGGACTTCGAGATCGAGGTGAGCGGCGGGGCCGGGCTGGAGGTCAGGACGGTGTCGTGAGGGAGGGGGCCGGGGCCGGGGCCGCCGGCGAGTCCGGGCGGCGCTCCCCGTACCGCCGGTACGTCTGGCGGGGCGCCCGCTTGCGGTCAGGGGTCGAGCTTGCTTTTGTCAGGGCCGCCAGGGAGCCTGGCGGGCGGGCGGGAGGCGCCGCGAGCCTCCTCGGGGCCGGGCCAGGGCCGCCGGGAGCTCGTCCCTCCCCAGCGAGGCGGCGGCGCCCGGCCGCCAACTCCGGACGGGGGGGGGGGGCTCCCGGGGCCTCGGGGAAAGTCTGGCGCCACGTCTTCCCGCCGCGCCCGGCCCAGTCCGGCCCCGGGGGGGGGGGGGTCGGTGGGGAGGGCGCGGGGCTGGAAACTTGCACGGCTTTTGTGTTGTGGTGGTTGTTGTGTTGTCCTGTTGTTGTGTTGTTGATGTTGTTGTGTTGATGTTTCCCCCTCCCCCCCCCCCCCGGCTCTGCGCCCGGCCCGGCGTGGGAAGCCGCGCTCCCGGGGCCGGGGAGGCGAGCTCCGGCCGGGAGAAGCGGGGTTCCAGGCGCCAGCGGCTGGAGCTCCCGCGGAGCGCGGGACAATGCGATGCGGGCTGCCTCTAGCGGAGGGGGAAGGGGGGGGAGGAAGAAGAGGGGGAGGAGGAGGAAGGAGGGGGGAGAGGGGAAGGGGGCTGTGGTACCTAACGACTTTCCCTCTTCTCGGTGGGAGCCCCATCACTAGAATCCGGGCAGCCGAGGCTCGCGAGCCTGAAGTCCGCAGGAGGGATGGATGGTTGGATGGATGGATGGTTGAATGGTTGGTTGGTTGGTTTTCTGACAGTTACTCCCGAATGTTCTGAATTTCCTTAGTGGGTCAGCAGAAAAAAAAACACCCCGACGACGGCCAGCGAATCAGGGCTGCGTCTCTCCGTGGAGGCCTCCGGGCCCAGCACCCAGTACCCCCTCCTTGGGCTCCAAGGGACCTTGGCGAGGACGCTGCGTCAGGAGAGCCTTTGGGGGGAAACGGCCCGGGTCCCCGGGTCCCCCGTGAACCCGTTTTGTGGATGGAAAAGGAGAGGTCGGCTCATTTCAGCCTGAAGACAGCCATGCTCCCAGCAGCCTGGGAATGATTTGTCCTGGGTCCTACACGTGTGTGGCTTCTGAGTTTTAGCGGGCTCACTTCCTAAAGAGAAACGCAGATTGTTTGAAGAGGTCAAGTATATTTAAAGGAGAAATGAGAAGTGATTGTAGCTTACACAGTGACTGGTGCAGACACCCGAAGTGACTGTCTTCTAATTCTAGTCTTCCTTGGGAATAACTTTTTCTTTTCACTTAAAATATATGCAATTTGAAAAACACCTCAGATACCTATTTAGATTCCAACATGTACGCCCTGTAAGTATTCTTCACACATCTTTTTCTTTGGAGACGTTAGGTAACCTACTTACTTAACGCTCTGGTTCTTGTATCTCTATCGTAGATCATGTGTATTTATTTTGATATGCCCCCCTTTGTGTGTGTGCGTGTACGTGTGTGCACGTGTGCATGTGTACGCACACCCCTGAGCTGCTGCTTTTTTGGGGGGGGGGGCTCAAGGCTTGTATTCTACCCCTAAGCCACAGCTCCATTTCTGACTTTTGGTATTTATTGGAGATAAGACTCTTCTCACAGACTTTTCTGAGCAGGCTGCTTCAAACCATGATCCTCAGATCTCAGCCACGTGAGGAGCTAGGATGATGGGCGATATGGCTATGTTTTAAGTAAAAAAAAATTTTCAAAAGTTGAGAAATGTTGAATTAGTTGTCTACCAAACTTGACTCAACTGTGAAGAACTGAGGACACTAATCAGTTTTGATTCAGTATAATTGATTTTCATTTTTCTTAGGTAATTAAAAAATATCAAATAGTTTATTGGCCTGACTGTTTAAGAAAAAAAATCTGGCTGGGAATGTGGTTTAGTAGTAGAGTGCTTGCCTAGAATACATGAAGTCCTGTGTTCAATTCTTCAGCACCACATAAAACAGAAAAAGCCGGAAGTGGTGCTTTGGCTCAAATGGTAGAGTGCTAAGTCTTGAGCAAAAAGAAGCTCAGGGACAGTGCTCAGGCCCTGAGTTCAAGCCCAGAACTGGCAAAGAAAAAAAGAAAAGATTCCTAGGTTAGGTCCTAGGCCCTACAGTGGTAATGTACAGCAACTTGAAAAGATAGAAATGGTGGGCTGGGAAGGTGGCTCAGTGGTAGAGCACTTGCCTTGCATGCCTGAGGCCCTGGGTTCGATTCCTCAGCACCACATAAGCAAAAAGAAAAAAGCCAAAGTGGTGCTGTGGCTCAAGTGGTAGAGCGCTAGCCTTGAGCTGAAGAGCTGAGGGACAGCAGCCAGGCCCAGAGTTCAGGCCCCACGACCAGACCCCCCCCCAAAAAAAAAAAAAAAAGATAGAAATGGTGAATAATACCAGGTAGAAGTTGGATATCATTTCTTCTCTAATGGGGGCTTGAACTCACAGCCTCTCAATTTCCTTGCTCACTGCTGGAGCTCCAACATTTGAGCTCTGCCTCCAGGCTGGCTTTAAAATTTTTTTGGTGTCATTCTTGTGGTTTGAATTCAGGGCCTTGGTGCTGTCCCTGAACTTTTGTGCTCAAGGCTAGCACTCTGCCACTTGAGTCAAGGCTCACCTTCAGGCTTTTTGGTGGTTAATTGGAGGTAAGAGTCCTACAGACTTTTTCATGCCCTGATTAGCTTTTAACCAGAATCCTCAGATCTCAGCCTCCAGAGTAGCTAACATGCCAGCCTGGCATGGTTATAGGAGAAAAGAGTCTACCACTGGAGCCACAGCGCCACTTCTGGCTTTTCCTGTGTATGTGGAACCGAGGAGTTGAACCCAGGGCTTCATGCATGGTAGGCAAGCGCTCTACCACTGAGCCACCTTCCCAGCCCTGAAGGGCTGATGTTTTTATATTGGCATGCTAAAAATATTTTTACTTCAGCCTTGAATATAGAGGATTTCTTCAGGAAAGGCAACATACTTTTTTTTTTTCCTGGTGCTGGGAGCTGGGAGATTGGACACATGGTCTCATGCTAGCAAGGCTTCTACCATTAAACTCCTTAGCCTCTTATCATTTGGAGATTTTTTTTTTTTTTTTGGTTGATCATGGGGCTTTGAACTGTGGGACTGGGTGCTGCCCCTGTGTTAAAGGCTAGCGCTCTACCACATTGAGCCACAGCACCACTTACTGTTTTCTGGTGGTTAATTGGAGATAAGAGTCTCAGAGACTTTTCTGCTCAGGTTGGCTTTGAACTGTGATCCTCAGATCTCAGCCTCCTAAATAGCTAAGATTACAGGCGTGAGCCACCAGCACCTGGCTTGGAGATATATCTAAGGACTTCAGTGTTTCTGTGCCCTAAATAAAGTGTTTGTAATCATCAGTCCAGAAATCTGTGAGTGTGCGGTTAATGATCCTTTACATTGTTTAACTGTGGTTTAAAAAATAATAACATAAAATTGCCAGGTGGTAGTGGCTCACGCCTGTAATCCTAGCTACTCAAGAGGCCAAGATCTGAGGATAGTGATTCAAAGCCAGCTGGGGTAGAAAGTCCGTGCAACTCTTATCTCCAATAAACTATTTTAGAAAAGGGGGGCAGAGGCTAGAAGTAGAGCTTCGACTCAAGTAATAAAGAGTCCTGACCTCAAGCAAAAGAAGGTTAGGGATAATTGCCTGGGCCTTGAGTTCAAGTCCCAGTATGGGCACACATACAATTGCATAAAATTATATATAAAGCTTGAATATTATAGCAAAAAAACGTAAAAATTTGAAATAACCCACTATCAGCCATGAGATTAAGAACTTGTAACATTGTAGCTTATTGCATATTTATAAGTTTCTAAATATATTCACAATGTATTTGTGTCATATAGTAGGGATTTTTTCAGAGGAGACTGAAGTATGCGGGTGGTTAAGACAGTGGATTAGTGACACTGAATTAAATCATTGGCATCATTAAGTACCTACTATGTGCTTTATATAGAAGTAGATAATATTAGTTAGGCTCATAACTGTCCTGTCAGAAGATTGGCAGTTAATAAGTAGTTCAGAGCAGGGTGCTGGTGGTTCATGTCTGTAATCCTAGCTACTCTGGAGGCTGAGATTTGTGGATGTCGATTCAAAGACAGTCCTGGCATGATAGTCCCTGAGACTCTTACCTTCAGTGTACCACCAGAAAACTGGAACTGTGGAACAAGTGGTAGAGCGCTGGCTAGAGCTAAAGAGCTGAGGGACAGCGCCCATGCCCAGAATTCAAGCCCCAAGACCGACCAGAAAAAGAAAAAAGTAGCTCAGAGCCACAATTGTTTGTGTATTTTTTGTTCATGGGGCTTGGGTGCTATCCCTGAGCTTTTGTGCTCAAAGCTAGTGCTCTACCACTTTGAGCCACAGCTCTACTTCTGATTTTGGGGTGGTTAATTGGTGATAAGAGTTGCATAGACTTCTCTGCTTAGGCTGGCTTCAAACTGTGATCCTCAAATCTCATTCTTCTGAGGAGCTAGGATTATAGGCGTGAGCCACCTAGCTTGTTGCCCAGCTTGTATTCTATTTAATCTAGCATGTAATTGCTTAATATTTTAGTGGTTAGGTTGGCTAAGTTTTGTTGACTCCAAAGAGAAAAGTTAATTGGTCTCTTCTTCAGAGATTTAGCACTTTCCCCTAACCAAGTAGTCTTCTCAGAAACTAGTGCCTTACTTGATAAGGGAGATTTTTCAGTGGTCTGATCCGAGGGAACTGGAAATGTTCATGTAGAATCATTTATGTAGTTCTTATGGTAGCAGGATAATGAAAATTAATTGATTGCTTTCTTGTATCTTTTAATGAGCTTCTTGCCTTTGAGAACCTAATCTTTAGCTTTGCTGTGTCTCTTTCTAGTTCTTTCTTCTTTTTTGGTTAGTACTGTGGCTTGAAGTCTGGGCCTTGAATCTTACTAGGCTTTTTTGTTCATGGCTGGCTTTCTATCTGTGGAGCTGGTGAATTGGAGATAAAAGTCTCTTGAACTTTTCTGCTGGTGTGTCTGGTTAGCTTGTAACCTTGATTCTCAGCCGGCAGCTTCTTGAGTAACTAAGGGTTATATTTGTGAGTCACTGGTTGGTGTTGGGCTCTGATTGTGGTTTTATGTGGTTTAAAGTCCCTTACCTAACCCGCATGATCACCTGGGTATAATATGCTGAGTCTTGAATGTTATACTTGGTGTT
The DNA here is from genome assembly GCF_024711535.1 of Dipodomys merriami. Classification (NCBI taxonomy): domain Eukaryota; kingdom Metazoa; phylum Chordata; class Mammalia; order Rodentia; family Heteromyidae; genus Dipodomys; species Dipodomys merriami. The sequence continues at coordinate 59,023 of NW_027203513.1, read as the reverse complement.
TCCTTGGATTAACTCCTTACTGGGAGCACAAGCCATGAATTTACACATTAAAATAAGTACTGAATGTGGCTAAGTGGTAGAGTGCTTGCCTAGTGTGCATGAAGTTCTAGGTTCCACTCCTCAGTTCCACATACACAGAAAAAGCCAGAAGTAGTGTTGTGGCTCAAGTGGTAGAGAGCAAAAGCTGCTCAGGGACAGTGCCCAGGCTCTTGAGTTCAAGCCCCAACCTGGCTCCTCCCTTCCCCCCCCCCAAAAGACTAAAGGTTAGGAGGAACTTAAAAATACAATCAACAGTTCCTAAACATGGTGCCAAAGGATGGGTGGTAGATTTTTGAGTTCGTATACTTATACACAATCTGCTGGCAGTGTGTTTGTGGTTTAACATTTTAATCAATTCTGAAGGAGGTTCTTCAATCAAAGGTTTAAGAGGCCTCAACTACAGGAAATAATAAGTTAGCCCTGATTAGGGTATTCATTTCATGATGACTAGATGTAGTGGACTGAGTGAGGAAACATGTATTTTTTTTTTTCCTGGCAGGACTAGGGATCAAGAAAGAAGGTCTCTAGTGTACTAGACAGGCAGGTGTTGTACTGTTGAACTACACTCCCAGGAAACTATTTTAATTGAAACATACTGGCCTTTGTTTTTGTATTGGTGCTGGGTACTATCTTTGAGCTTTTCTTGCTCAAGGCTGGTGCTGTAACACCTGAGCCTCACAGACTTTCCTGCCTGGGCTGACTTTGAACTATGATCCTCAGATCTCAGCCTGCTTTGTAGCTAGGATTGCAGGCATGAACTACCAGAGCCCAGGTGTCCTGTCCTGTCTTGTCTCTGTCTTTCTCCTCTCTTTCCTCTTTCCCCTCCCTCTCTCTTCCCTCCCTCCCTCCTTCCCTTCCTTCCTCTCTCCCCCTCTCCTCCCTTTCTTTCCTTTGTTCTTTTGTGTATGCTGGTACTGGAGCTTGAGCACTGTCCCTTAGTCTTTGGCCACAGCTGGCACGCCACCACTTGAGCACAGCTCTACTTCATGGTTTTTGGTAGTTAATTGGAGATGGGTCTCACAGACTTCCCTGTCCTGGCTGGCTTTGAACCATTATTCTCAGGCCTTAGCCTCATGGGTAGCTAGGATTATAGGCATGAGCCACCAGTACCTGGCCAGAAGATCTTTTTTAAGCCTTCTACTGAAACTGAGTACAGGGGCAAGATCATGTTTCTTCTTTTCTTCTCTCTCTTGCATGGGCTCTCTCTCTCTCTGTCTCTCTGTCTCTCTGTCTCTCTCTCTCTCTCTCTCTCATTCTCTCTCATTCTCTTCCTCCCTCCCCTCCCCTCATCTCTCCCTCCCCTCATCTCCCTGACCCCTCCCCTCTCTCCTGTCCCCCTATCCCTGAGCTCATTTGCTCAAGGCTAGCTATCTTCCACAAGGTGCTAGTGGCTCACACCTGTAATACTCAGGAGGTTAAGATCTGAGGATCAAAGTTTGAAACTAGCCCAGGCAGGAAAGTCTGGGAGACTCTTACCTCCAGTGAACCACCAGAAAACCAGAATGGTAGAGCTCTAGCCTTAGGCAAAAAAGATCAAGACAGTGTGGGAGGCCCAGAGTTTAGAAGCTTCACAATTGATTTTTAAAAAAAAGGACTCCTGGACTCTCCTGCCTGAGGCTAGCTTTGAACTGCCATCCTCAGTTCTTAGATTTCTGAATAACTAGGATGATAAGCATGAGCCACCAGCATCCAGCTGAGTTCCTATTTCTTTGGTTGTTGTTGTGGTGGTTAGTCTTGGGGCTTGAACTCAGGACCTGGGGCACTGTCTCTGAGCTCTTCAGCTCAAGGTGAGCATTTTTTACCACTTGAGCCACAGCACCACTTCAGGTTTTCTGGTGGTTCCTTGGAGATCAGAGTTTCATGGAGGGGCTGGGAATGTGGCTTAGTGGTACAGTGCTCGCCCAGCATGCATGAAGCCCTGGTTCACCTCCTCAGTACCACACACAGAAAAGCTGGAAGTGGTTCTGTGGCTTAAGTGGTAGAGCGCTAGCCTTGTGCCAAAGAAGTTCAGGGACAGTGTCCAGACCCTGAGTTCAAGTCCCAGGACTGGCAAAAATAAAAGTCTCATGGACTTCCCTGCCTGGGCTGGCTTTGAACTGTGATCTTCAGACCTCTGACTCCTGAGTAGCTAGGATTATAGCGGGGAGAGTTGATGTTTCTTTCAGCAAATATTTATAAAGCATCCTTTGTGTGTTAGGCAGGTCGAGTAGGTGCTGGTGTGAAACTTGTAAACACAACACAAAAATAACGCCTTCTTTTTCGTGGAGTGAGCCAGATAATAAGCAAATCAGTAAATCCTGGATGAAGTCTGTCAACGGGTTGTAAGAAATAAAGCCCAGCCGGGCACACAGAGCGAGGCCCATCCCTTAGTCACTGTAGTTTAATTTATGGTGCTGCTCCTCACTAAAAGGTGTATCTGGCCCCAAATAGCATTGCTGAGGAAAGAATCACAAAGATCCTGAGCCTGTTCCTTTTTTTTTTTTTTTTTTTTGCCAGTCCTAGGCCTTGATCTCAGGGCCTGGGCTCTGTCCCTGAGCCGCTCTCTGCTACTTGAGACACAGAGCCATTTTTGGCCTTTTCTGTGTATGTGGTACTGAGAAATCAAACCCAGGGCTTCATGCATGCTAGGCAGGCACTCTACCACTGAGCCACCTCCTCGGCCTAGACCATTGCTCTTTTAACAGTAAGAACTACTGAGAAAGACACTGAGCCCATGTTTTCGACAGATGTGGACTAGTGTTTGCTAGAGGCTAATATGAAGACGGAACAACAAAAAAGCAATGAACAGCACCCAGTGAAAAATGAAAATATATGAGGGTGGGTGACACCGCTCTCTGAAGAGGTCTCAGTTTCATACATGAGGTTGCAGCATGGAGGATAGGCAAGCCACAAACTAGACCTGGGTTTTATTTGTGGTTCTATGTACGAGGATCTCAAATACAACAGAACAAAGAAGAGTGAAAGAAGGGCAAAAGATAGTTTTAAGACATTTATCCTCCAGAATTCCTCACAATTTTAGGTCTAATTGAGGGAAAGGTTAATCTTTAAGCCTCAGAAGCTATTTTAAAAGTAATTTGGACATTGAACAGAAAGAAGAAATCCCTAGTTCAGATGCGCCGAGGATGGATTTGTAGGTTTCATTTGGTAGATCGTTACTTGGTGGTACAGATCCTGACCAGGGTTCGCCACCATGCTTGTTATGCATGCTCAAAAACACTCCTAAAATCACGGAATTTTGGGTCTGTGAAATACCTAGAGTTCATCTAACATAAAATTCTTGCACGGATGAGCCATCTGAAACCCAGACTCAATGGCAGAGAGATGACCTGCAGTCCAGTTGTGGTTCCTTTTCAGAGTGAGCTCAGGGACAGGGCATGTGGCAGAATGGTGCATGTGCTATGGGAGCCCTGAAAGAAAGGGTGTCACACAGCTAGATGGAAACCCAGTTGCCTGGCGGCGCCCTCCCACCCTCGCGTCTCTGCGCTGCACATGCGTGTTTCTTGTGCTTGGCCAGTCCTCATTCTGGACCCTTAGCACACCAGGAATCTAGCCCTGAGCCTCACCTGGTCATAGGGCAGATGGTTGCTTGTACTGAGCCGCCCAGTTGTATTTTAGGCTGTCCTGATAGTGTTCCACAAAATTAAGCAAGACAGAATTTACATCCCTGTAATTTACATCCCCAGATGCCAACATGAGATGTCCTTGGGGGTGGGGGACTGGTGCACACCGAGGAGTGTCCCTGGCTCTACACCACAAAACAGTGATCCCCTCCCTCCCATTCAAACTCTTCAGTATTCACATTTAGAGAAATTGAAGGAAGTTGCGAGGCTTCCAGATTTGCATGCTGTCAGCGGTTGTACAGGTCAGTAAACCTGGGAAACAGATGTTAGGTTTTATTCCTTTCTTGGGGAATCATTAAAGAAGCATGTTTTGGAGCAGTAGGGAGGGAGATGTGAAGCTGCCTGGCTCTTTCTATAAAGGCCTCTGCTGCAGGCTGGCTGCTTTGTGCTGTTGTAGCCTTGCGGCCATTGCCTGCCAGCACTCTTGTCAGCCCTGGAGCAGGTGCCCTGGTGGACCCGGGAGGGGGCTCAGCTCAGCTGCAACCAGGTCAAAAGTTCAGGACTTGAGTTGGAGAGAGAGAGAGAGAGAGGAGAGAGAGAGAGAGAGAGAGAGAGTGTGCGCGCGCATGCACGTGCACATGTGATGGTGGTGATAATATGTGTTCCGGACACATAACACATTCATTTTCCCATCAGTTTCAAAATGACAGAACTCTAATAATCATTCATGATTTCTTGAATGTCAATGGGTTTCCAGGCAAAGATACCAAGGTGGTATCTACCATGGGTAGATGGTTTCTAGAGAGGATGGCATTGTGGTGGTGACCTAGGCAGCCTAGTGTACTTGTGCGAAGAGTTTGAGCTTCTTGAGGGAACATATTACAGAACATCAAGGCAGTGTTTTCCTCTTACCCGTTGCTCTTGTCTTTTCTGGAAGCACCTATCACCTAGTCTTGTCTGGGCTATTTCATTTGGTCCTTACAGATGAAGGCCAAAGCCTTGGTGCTGAGTATTGAATCCAGGGTCTTGTAACTGCCAGGCAAGCATTCGCCCTCTGAGCCACAATGATGTTCTCTCTCTCTCAGCTGGGGTTAAGTCCTGAACCCCCTGCCTTTGTTTTCTCTTCACTCCATTTTTGTGTTCTTCTCCTGATGTCCTGGGACTTGCTCTGGGGTTGGTGGAGGAGGGGTAGAGTTCTGGCCTGCATTAAGGTGCTAAAATCCTAGAATTTGTGTGAAATCAGTTACTTTCACAGCCAAAAGCAGTGTTTTCTTAACAGAGCAAGTGACCCCTTACAGTAATGCTCTTGTGTGCTGTGTGGTATTTATGTATGCTGACTTGAAATTAGTATACAAAACTAGATGGAGGATAGTATTTATTTTCTCGTTTAAAGTTCCTGATACCATGCGACCTTTATGAGATTTACATGGTGTCATTTTCTTGTATATCTTACACTGCAGTGGACAGCTTGTAACCTTGACAGGCAGCCCGCATTCCTTAGGCAGGTTTTCTGGAGTAATTGTGTGACTTGGCAGTAGGTAACCTGAACCTAACATGATAGCAGACTGCGCCTGGTCTTTCATGCCCCTCCGTCCATCCATAACATCCCCCCACCCCCCCAAAAAAGTGAAAATAGGGGAGTGATGGGGCCATGATGATCCTTTCTTCATATTTTAATGTTAAACTTTAAAGTCACCTCCAGATAATTCCCTCAGAGTAACTCACTTATAACTGAGAAACTTTTAAAGCTGGCTTGTTTGCTGTGTTTTCCCCCTTCTGACCAGTCCTTTTTAATGACTACTTTTTCCCTGAGTGTTAGTTCTATTAGGCACAATAAATAGCACACCAGGGATGGTGGATTTGCTTGACAAAGTCCGTTAAATTAACAGATCTACTTTAAATCCTTTCTTCCATTTTTATTGTGTGTTCTCTTTTCCCGAAAGATTGTTTGTAAATAATCCTACATATGGATAAGAATTTTTTTATTTCCTGGAGTCGTTTGGTACACCTTTATGGAGGGAAAGGTGTTCAAAGATTTCTCAGGTTGCCATAATGAGAAGTTTCCCACTCCTAGACTGATATAGATTTGAGTGAATATCTTACACATGTACTGATTTTTATCTATTGTTTCTGACCTTTCTTCTCAATCCCCGTGTGTTACAAATGGCACACAGACCAGCTTGCATCATGCTGGGATAAGTTGGGAAAAGGATCTACTTGACAGCCTCCTGACTGGAGTTTTCACATTAGTGATGGATAGATCCCATCTTTATTCCTGTACTTCCATTTCTGTAATATGCAACTTTTTTGGTCAGTTCTGGGGCTTGACTTGAGGGCCTGGGCACTGTCCCTGAGCTTTTTTTTTTTTTTGCTCAAGGCTAACTCTCTACCACTTGAGCCATAGCACCACTTCCAGCTTTTTCTGTGTATGTGGTACTGAGGAATCAAACCCCAGGCTTCATGCATGGTATGCAAGCACTCTAACCACTGAGCCACATTCCCAGCCAATATGCAGCTTTTTAAAGTAAAAATGGAATTAAAAAATCTTTTTCTTGGGCTGGGAAGGTGGCTCAGTGGTAGAGTGCTTGTCTTGCAATGCATGAGGCCATGGATTTGATTCCTCAGCACCACATAAGCAAAAAGAAAAAAGCCGGAAGTGGCACTGTGGCTCGAGTGGTAGAGCGCTAGCCTTGAGCTGAAGAGCTGAGGGACAGCGCCCAGGCCCAGAGTTCAGGCCCCACAACCGGACCCCCCCAAAAAAAAATCTTTCTCTTTTCCATTCTTTTCATTATTAATGCTGAAGTTGTATGGATTATTACCGTTGCCTTGGGAAATTTATCAAGAAGGATCTGTTACAATATAGTAGAAAACCCATGTTATATCTATAAAGCAACCAGTAGCTCAGGGGGAGGCAATGATGATGAGTGAAGAGCTTCCGGGACTCAGGAGTTCATGGTGTTCAAGTTAGCAAAGCTGGCCGGATCAGAGTTATTTCCTTATACAGACCGGTAGAAAAAAAGGTCGAGAGAGAGAGACCACAGAGGCATTGCTGCAGTAAGCCTTGCATATCAGCTCACTGTTAGTCATCTTTCTTCAGGTAGTGGGAAAACTTTTAAAGTTCTAGGCTAAGAACTCTTGTGTGCCCTGTGTGTATGTTAAATCTAGCACTGGTTGCTGGGCCAGAACAGAGTGAAAGAAGATCGTCATAGTGGGAAAGGTCATTTGCCATTGAAACACTGGGTAGAACTAGATGATCGACCCTGTGCACATTGAACTCAGAAGTGTATCAAGTATGATTTTTCTGGCTGCAAATAATAAAATGTCAGTAATCACTGCAGATTCTCCTCTACCCCTAAGCTCCAGGTAGGTGTGGTGGCTTAGTGATGGAAGTCAGTAGAGTATTCAGATAAGAGCGATTCTGCTAGGCTCCGGTGTCTCATGCCTGTAATTCTAGCTACTTAGGAGGCTGAGATCTGAGGATCACGGCCAGGCAGGAAAGTCAGGCAGGAAAGTCCATGAGACTCTTATCTCCAATAAACCACTAGAAAACTGGAAGTGGTGCTGTGGCTCAAGCGGTAGAGTGCTTGCCTTGAGCTGAAAAACGTAGGGACAGCGCCCAGGACCAGAGTTCAAGCCCCACGACCGACTAAAAAAAAAAAAAAGTGATTCTGCTCCCCGTCACAGGATTGATATTGCTGAGTAATAATCCAGACACAGGAGAAAGACAGTGGAAAACAGCCATTGGGCATTGAAGGTCAAAGATGACTTGCAGAAGGGTATTTGAGTCCTGTGGCACCAGAGGAAAGGAGGCGAGGGCTAAAACTTCTCTTTGGAAAGAACTCTGGGAGCAAGTTTGGGAGGGTGTTGAACTTTTTCTTTTCCCAAAAAACCACCAGAAACAGCTGAATTAGTTCCATTTCCTACGTAGTTAGCATTTTGGCAGACTGAAGAGTTCAATTGTAGGGTCCCCTTCCTGAAGCCAGCCGGGGCAGGAAAATCCATGAGACTCTTATCTCCAGTTAACTACCAGAACAAGCCGGGAGTGGAGCTGTGGCTCAAGTGGTAGAGCAGCACTAGCCTTGAGCACAAAAAGCTCAAGGACAGGGCTGGGAATGTGACCTAGTGGTAGAGTGCTTGCTTAGCATGAATGAAGCTCCAGGTTTGATCCCTCAGTACCACATACACAGAAAAAGCCATAAGTGGCACTGTGGCTCAAGTGGTAGAGTGCTAGCCTTGAGCTGAAGAGCTGAGGGGCAGTGCCCAGGCCCAGAGTTCAAGCCCCATGGCCGACCAAAAACAAAAACAAAGAAAAACAAAAACCAAAAACTGAAGGACAACAGGCCCTGAATTCAAGCCCAAGGACCAGGCATACAAACAAGTACAGAGCTGTGTGCCCTTTCCTAGCTGGCTGCCCAGGCTGCTGTGTGTATGTGGGGGATGTTTCATACGGTTTAAAGGGAAGCATCATAGGAAGTATAAGTCCACAAATAATACAAATGTAAAACTGCATACAGTCCTTCAGGTGCTAGTAATTGATGAAAGGGAAAGGCCCTAGCTGTAAAAGGCACAGATAATGTGCTGAGCAAGATCTGGGCTGGGCTTTGAGAACAGAAGTTGTCTGGGTGTAAGATGACCTTACATAAAATAAGCCAGCCTTTGTTTCATATAGATGGGCTATCAAGATACAGAGAAGCCAGGTCTCTTCTGACAGAAGTACAGACACAAGGTGATTGGCACCGTCTAGAGGCAGGAGTATTTTTCTCACTCTGGAAAAGTCTGTGTGTGCTGATGGCAGAGGCCAGGGGTAGTGCCAGATATCTTACAGTCCATAAAGGCAGCCCTCCAAAACACAGAACTCTGACTCAGATGCCAGCAGTGATGAGCTTGAGAAACCCTGTTCTACAATACTCCTGTCTGGAGTTTGGTTAGAATGTGAATCTCCAGAACTGCTCCCAGCAATTTATACAATCTAATTGCATCATCATCATCATCATCATCACCACCACCATCATCACCATCATCGCCAGTCCTGGGGCTTGAACTCAGGGCCTAAGCACTGTCCCTGAGCTGCAATTGCTCAAGGCTAGCTCTCTACCACTTGAGCCACAGTGCCACATCCAGCTTTTTCTGTGTGTGGGGTGCTGAGGAATCCAACCCAGCTTTCTTACTTCACCTGAAGAAGCTGCGTGTTGGTGGTATGCATCATCTCCCAGTTAGTGCAATACTATTGGGGCCCAGGTACAAAACCAGGCAGCAAGCAAGAACCAGATATAAGTAGTACAAATGAAAAAGGACTGAGATGTGGAAGCTAGTGTACCTGCCTGGCAAGCATGAGGCCTTTGAATTCAATCCCCACTCCCATCACCATAAAAAATTAAAAGTAAATGAAGAGAATAGTATTTCCCACCCGTAAGCTTCAGTCATTACTGATATCTCTTATTTATGGTCACCAGGCTTAAAATAGCATTCACATCTCACCTTCTCCCTGTTTTGCCAACTCATTTCTTCCTGCTTTTTCTCTTCAGTTTGTCTGTTTTCTCTCGAAAATGGTTCTCTAATAATATGGGTCCTATCAGCAGGGATCTTATCTCCTTCACACTTATATCCACAGGATCTGTTTGTCATCTTCTCTGTACGATGGCTCAGAAAATATTTACTGACTGACTGAATGAATGAATGAACAACTGAAAGAAATAATTTCCTAAAAGCAGAGTTGTGATCACTGTGGGTGTAGGTATATGTCTGTGATCCCAGCGCAGTTAGTAGGGAAGTTGAGGCAGGAGGGTTGTGAGTATGAGCTTCACCTAGGCTACTACATAGTGAATTCTAGTCCATGCAATGAGACCTTGTCTCAAAGCAAGAAGCAATAGCTGGGCCCTGGTGACTCATGCCTGCCTATAATCCTAGCTACTCAGCAGGCTGAGATCTGAGGATTATGGTTCCAAGTCAGCCCAGGCAGACAAATCTGTGAGAGTTCTATTTCCAAATAATAGGCAAAAAGCCTAAAGTGGAGGTTTGTCTCAAGTGGTAGAACGCCAGTTGTGAGCAAAAGAACTGAGTGAAAGGCCCTGACCTGAGTTCAAGCTCCAGTACTGATAATGCACATGTGTGCCTGTATGTGCTGGTGTGCACATGCATACACAGAAAAACAACAAAAACCACCAGGAACTGCAGGTTGTATATATTGATTGATTTTATCTGAAACAGTATCTCACGGTGTAGCCTACGCAGTCTGTGAAAACTTGAGGTTGTCCTAATGGATTGAGTAGCCCTACATCCCATCTCTGCCTCCAGCTCTGGGGTTGCTCATACAGTGACATCATTGCTGGACTCTCACTTGACGTTAAATGCTCTTTATTGTGTACAGGCAACTTCAACACGTTCTGGAGTCCGGCAGACAGTAAGAGACGGAAAAGATGTTAGAAATAATTTGGGTTTAATGTACAGCTCACACAACATATCGTGGCTTGAATTGAGAATAGAACCAGGAGAGAGCCAAGCCTAGCAGCAGAACAAAGATGACCTAAAATGATAATTTTCTCTCCGTTTCATGACAAGTTCCTGTGTCATTAGTGACCGAGTATTGTACTCTAAAGTGCCTTGCATGGTACTTTTGCTGTTAAATACAGAGTAATGTTTTAGGATTTAAAGAACAATGTGAAAACATTGTTTAGTTGAGAATAATATTATATTTATTTCTGCCTTATGGGAAGGAGCTAGGTGCAGGACAAATCTTGGTTACTGGTGCAATGGGTATATAAAAAGATTTCAGAATGGAACAGATGAGATGGAGGGAATTAACAAAAGGCTGCAGATGGTGGCTTAATGCTTTGGAACAAGTCCATCAGTCCCTGCTGTCCAATCTAGTGTAAGGGTCCATCTGGAGCTCCCCGGAGTGCAAGGATGTGATGCAATGTACGTCGGATGTGAGCGTAGGTTTCCCTGCAAGTCATTATTACCGTCGAACACATACTTGAAATGTTAGCTGTAAGACAAGATAGGGAAATCTGAAGGCTGACATTAGGCTCTCCATTTATCTTGTAAATTCCAGACCGCTGCTAAGTACATGTCAAAATTTAAAACAGCCTTCTCTTGAAAAAGAAGTTCATTAGAAACTTGTCAAGGTTGTGGCAGGTTGTGAAGGCTGATGCAGGAACAAAACAATGTTGAGAAAACAAAAGCAAGACATCAGTAGAGGTTTATGGTTAGGTTGAGTCTGTAGAGAAGGCAGGGCCCATGCACATGCAGGTGTGTGTCGCATGGCAGTGCTGTGGTCCAGACTGGCCTGGTGGTGGTCTTGCTCCACTGGGCTGGTACTCTACCACCGCCAGCTACAGCCAGCTTTTGCTCCCTATTTGGAGATCCAGTCTTAGATCTAGCTTTGAACCTAGATTCGCTTATCTCTAAGTAGCTAGGAGTTTTGGGTTGTCAATGGATTCATTGCTTTGGTTTGGTGCTCAGCCACTCAAAACATACCCACTCTTTTTCGGGTTAATTTAGCAACGGTCACCAGTATTTGCCTGCCTGCTGGGTACTGGCTCCGTCCTCAGATCTCAGCCTCCAAGTAGACTGGATTATAAATGTGAACCACCAGTGTTGGCTAGTACTAAATGCGGAGGCGTAAACATTGGCTTCTGCAAAATACAAGTACTGGGCCTCACCATTGGATCTTAACAATGTGATTAAGTTTGTAACATCCCCTCCTTCTCTCCCTCCCCCTTCTTTGTAGTGCTGGGAATGGAACCCAAGGCCTTCTGCATATTAAGTATACATTCTCCTACCAAGCTACATTCCCAGCCCCTGATGTTTAGTTTCTGAAATGTGCCTATTGACAGTTTTTTTTGGGTTTTTTGGTTGGTTGTGGGGCTTGAACTCTGGGCTTGGGCACTGTCCCTGCGCTCCTCAGCTCAAGGCGAGCGCTCTACAGCTTGAGCCACAGTGCCACTTCCGGTTTTCTAGTGGTTTATTGGAGATGAGAGCCTCACAGACTTTCCTGCCCAGGCTGGCTTTGAACTGTGATCCTCAGATCTCAGCCTCCTGAGTAGCTAGGATTACAGGTGTGAGCTACTGGCGCCCGGCTACATTGTCTCTTATTTGGGACATAAGGAATTCTAGTATGATGGTCAGTTAACTCATTTAGTACTCACTTGTACTGGTGCCTACAGAATGTGGAGTCTTTCTATGCTGCTAGACTGGCAACTTGAATGTCTAGGTTGGAGTGACCCTTCTGGTTTGGCTCTTGAATAGCTGGGACTACCTACGAATGTCATAATGCCTGGCTAAAGGTACAACTTAACTGAATTTTGCCAGTCCTGAGGTTTGAACTCAGGGCCTGGACACTGTCCCAGAGCTTCTTTGTTTGTTTGTTTGTTTTTTGGGGTCCAGTCATGGGGCCTGGGTGCTGACCCTCAGCTCTTCAGCTCAAGGCTAGTGCTCTACCACTTGAGCCACAGCACCACTTCTGGCTTTTTTCTTTTTGCTTATGCGGTGCTGAGGAATCGAACCCAGGGCCTCATGCATGCAAAGCAAGCTACTCTTCCACTGAGCCACCTTCCCAGCTCCCCCCACCCCCGAGCTTCTTTTAGCACTCTACACCACTTGAGCCACAGCGCCCCTTTGGCTTTTTCTGTGTATGTGGTACTGAGAAATTGAACCCAGGGCTTCGTACATGCTAGGCGAGCACTCTGCCACTGAGCCACAGTTCCATACTAGCTTTTTTCTAGTTAATTGGAGGTAAGGCTCTGATTTTAGGTGCTTTGCCACTCTGCGTCTCACTCACATCCCGGGCTTTATAAAGCTCTTGCCTCCTTTCTAGACAAACCCTCCTGGATGAAGGAGACATCTGTCCTGCCTACCATGCTCACGCTCACACCCCCCACACATGCAGACAGGCTCCAGCTCCAGGAGCTCTGGAGGCCCTCCCCCCCCGCCCCGCCCCCCCCCCCCCCGCCCCCCCGCCAGACTTTGATCTGTGATCCTCAGACCACTGCCAGGCCCCCAGCGCCCAGCTCACGTTCTGTAGCAGAGCCTTCCCAAGAAACCATGCAGGTGGGTTTCTCCAGAAGTGACCCTGCCTGTCTGCACCTGAGCTCCCTGCTCCTTCTGCATGTCTTCCCTCCCTTCCTCATCTGGCATGTGTATCCTAGCCCCTTGTTCTTCACAATCCTCCAGCAGTCATTTTACTCTCAGCCCTGGTAGTTGATCACATTTGGTTGTCTCTGGCCGGCTCCCTCTTCCCTCACTCCCCAGCTCCTGTCTTCAAGCTCTGATTGATTAGCCTTCCCTGTTACTTGGCCTGCTCTCTGGGCAAGGCTGCTGCTTCAGATTTTAATACCCGGGATTAAAAATCCCCACGCCTACATGATACCGTGTGTTGGTATTAGAGCTTCAAGTCAGGGCCTCACACTCTTGCTTGGCAAGGCTGGCACTCTACAATTTGAGCCACACCTCCACTTCCATCTTCTTACTTGTTAATTGAGGATAAGAGTCTGATGGACTTTTTTGTCTGGGCTGGCTTTGAACCAGGATCCTCAGATCTTGGCCTCCTTAGTTGTTAGTATTTCAGGTGTGAGCCACTGGCGCTCAGCTGAGTGTCCAATCTTAAGACTGTTGTGTTATTCCTTAATGTTACAGGTGAAAGAAAGTATCTGTTTTGGGAGAGGGCTTGAGGAGGAGAGGGCCCATATGGGAAGAAAGGGGTATGAATACCTGTTTAACTTGAAAAGAACATACTGAGCACAGTTCAGGATGACTTCCCATTATTGAAGTTGTGGATGTGAAAACTCACCCACAGAGCTGGATAGGTGATCTAGTTTGGGAGTAGGCCCGATGTATTATTAGTTGGTGAAATGGAGTGTACATTTTCATTTTAAAAGACCCAGTCACTCATTAGCCTCCGTGGGATCTTATCATGAACAACCATGAATCAGAATTAGAGCTTACTGATTCTTCAAGGGATGGGAAGGACTCATTTTTTTTATATAAACTTTCCCCAAGTTTTTTTTTTTCCCTTCAAAATCAGACAACCAATTGAAAATTTAAAAGACAAAACTGTAGACCAGATCTTACGTTTCTGCTTGCTAGTCTCTTGCAGTCTCTTATGCTTCGGATGACTTTGATTAGTTGAACAATAAAATCTCTTGAAGTTCTGAGATTCTGTGATTAGGAATGCCAGCTCATGAACCGGAACTCACTGTTTTCTTTGGTGCCAGTCCTGGGGCTTGAACTCAGGGCCTAGGTGCTGTCCCTGAGCTTTTTCACTCAAGGCTAGCCCTCTACCACTTGAGCCATAGCTCTACTTCTGGGGGGGGGGGTTTTGGTGCTTAATTGGAGACAAGTATCTAACTTTCCTGCCTGAGCTGGCCTGAGAGGTCATTTTTCTTTTAATCCATTAAAATTCTAGAAAGGCCACAGATATGTTCTCCCTATAATAGATTCATTAGCTCTTTTTCACCCTCAAGAAACTAACAACTTAATCCATCTCAATCCAGCAAAATAGTGATTTCTTTTTTCTCCTGGTTGTCACATGCCATTAGAGTATAAATACCTTGCTGGTGTGTAGTTATTAAATCTGATGTTCAGAACCTACAGTAATAACTTAGATCAAGCCGGAGCATAAGTTTAGTTAGTTAGTTATTTTTTTTTATTTTTTTGTCGGTTATGGGGCTTTGAACTCTGGGCCTGGGTGCTGTCCCTGAGCTCTTCAGCTCAAAGCTAGCGCTCTATCTCTTGAGCCACAGTGCCACTTCCGGCCTTTTTCTTTTCTGTGGTGCTGAGGATTTGAACCCAGGGCCTCATGCGTGTGAGGCAAGGACTCCACCACTGAGCCACCTTCCCAGCCTGGGAGCATAAGTTTTAACAGTAATCTTCAAAGGGAACCGTACACCCGAAGTAAATTCTAGCTTTTTCACTCTGTCGTATTTTACTTAATTGCAGGTAAAGGTCAATTTGGCTTTTAAAGTTTTCTGCACAATAATACAACATATTATTATTTTATAACAGTAACTTTAATACATAATACTTTATTTTGGTTGGTTGTACAGCTTGAACACAGGCCCTGAGCGCTGTCCCTGAGCTGCTCTTGCTCAAGGCTAGTGCTCTATCTCTTAAGCCACAGCCCCACTTCTCACTTCTTTGCTAGTTTAGTGGAAATGACTTTCACAGAGCTTTTTTGCCAGGGCTGGCTTTGAGCCACAATCCTCAAGATCTCAGCCTCCTGAGTAGCTAGATTGTGGGCGTGAGCCACTCGTGCCCGACTTAATGAAGGTCTCTTTCATGCTGCTTGCTTGTTCCTGAACATGCAGCTTTAGTAAACTTGCTTTACTATTCTTTTATCACATGCTGACTGCATAATGAATGATTCACTATTCTTTGGATAGCTGTTTTCAAGGCTGGCATTTATACCACAGTCAATTCTGATAACATTTTTTTTTTCAATTGGAAATGCCTTATGTGCTGACTGATGAGTTCATAGTCTGTGTTGACTGAGTGTCATCATCAGTAAAGCTCCCCAGCAGAGAGGTCCTGTGGAGCCAGCCAGGGTTAGTCCTCTGTTAGGAAGAGTTGTGTAAACAATGACAGCTGGGAAGAGGAATTGAAATGATGGGCCTCCCATGTGATTTAACATTTGTCTGTCTCTCTGTCTCTCTGTCTCTCTGTCTGTCTGTCTGTCTGTCTGTCTGTCTCCCTCTCTTTCTCTCTCTCGATGGCAATGGATATTTCCTTAATTTGAGCATGAACTTTGAGCTCCCGTACTTTGACTCAGTTCTGACTCAGCAGTCTTTAGTGGGCTGGGGGCATTGAAGGAAGGAAGGGACTTTGTATTTAATTCCATCCCCAGAACTCAAATGAGCATTATTATTTATTATTATTGTTGTTATTGTTATTATTTCAGTCAGTCATGGGCCTTGAACTCTGGGCCTGGGCACTGTCCCTCAGCTCTTCAGCTCAAAGCCACAGCGCCACTTTTGGCTTTTTCTGCTTATGTGGTGCTGAGGAATCGAACCCAGGACCTCATGCATACAAGGCACGCACTCTACCACTGAGCCACTTTCCTAGCCAGACAAGCAGTAGTTTCTTAAGTTTGGACTTGGAGATAGAGAATAGAGGTCTGGGAAGGTGGAAACGTTTTCCTTAAAGTCCAAGTGACTTGGGAGGGACCAAACTAGGTCTCCTGTGACATGGTAGTATTAAGCTCCAGTTTGTGTGATGTGGGGTTTTGCAGGGTTTACTCCTAAAGTTTTCTGGTCAGGTGTTTGTGTGACAAGGAGATGGTGCACCTGTCTGTCAGTCACTCTGCCTTCCTCTATTTCCCCTTCCATCCAGGCCTCCTAAATTAGATACATTCCCCTTCTGCTCCTAGACATCTCCATCTCAGGGTCCCTTGACAGAGCAGTCCTTTATCACATTGTCTCACCCAGGGTCTGGAGGGGCTGTCCCTTTGTTGCAGCCCTGCAGGATAACTTAGACTCCAGCCAACTGCTGTCTTTGGACCCAGAGCAAATGTTGGAGAGGCCCCCTTTCATCTACCACTGCAGTTTCAACCTTCATTTTAAAACTGCAGCTTACTGGGTCTGTAATTACTCTACTAGAACACACACACTCGAGGTAGTGTGGCTTATTTTTCCCCACAAGGTTCTTTCTTGTATTTAGTCATTGTGATCTGGAAATGGAGGTTTATTCTTTCTTTGTATTCCGTTCTGTTCTCCAGGGGTAGGTTATTACAGGTTTGTAGCAGGAGTGCTTGCTTTTTTAAAAAAAAATTTTTTGGGTCCAGTTGCGGGCCTGAACTCTGGGCCTGGGCATTGTCCCTCAGCTCAAGGGTAGCAATACCACTTGAGACACCGCGCCACTTTCGACTTTTTTTTTCTGCTTATGTGGTGCTGAGGAATTGAACCCAGGGCCTCATGCATGCAAGGCAAGTGCTCTACCACTGAGCCACCTTCCCAGCCTGAGTGCTTGCTTTTATATGACATCTTATGGGTGCATTTTAACTTACCAAGGTATCTTTTCTTTTGATGTTGTTACAGTGTTCATGATCAATAGAAATAATTGAACACTAAGAGACTTTTAAAATATTTTAAATCAAGCCTCATGGTTGGCACAAAAAAAGTTCTCATATGCTCACCTTTATAGTACAGCTAATTACTTACTGTTCCCTCTCCCTCCTCCGCCCTCCACAAAAAATAAAGGCTGAGGACTGAACTTGCCAGGCAAGTGCTCGTCCCGAGCTACATACCCAATCCCCCAGTTACTTACTCTTTTTTGCCAATTACCTGAAAAAAAAAAATTTTTTTTGGTTGCTCCTGGGACCTGAACTCTGGGCCTGGGCACTGTCCCTCAGCTCTTCAGCTCAAGGCAAGCGCTCTACCACATGAACCTCAGCCCCACTTCCAGCATTTTCTCCTTCTGTGGTGCTGAGGAATTGAACCCAGGGCCTCACGGTGCTCTACCACTAAGCCACCTTCCCAGCCCAGTTACCTGAAAATTTAAAGTCTCCCCTCTCTTTTTTTTTTTTTTGTTGGTTTGTGGGTCTTGAATTCTGGGCCTGGGCACTGTCTCTGAGCTCTTCAGCTCAAGGCAAGTGCTCTACCATTTGAGCCATTGCACCACTTCTGGTTTTCTGGTGGTTCGTTGTTGGTTAGAGTCTCATGGGTAGAAAAACCTTTCTTGCCTGGACTGGCTTTGAACTGCAATCCTCAGATCTCAGCCTCCTGAGTAGCTAGGATGACAAGCGTGAGCCACCAGTGTCTGGCAAATCTTCCCCTGCCCTTTTTTTATTTTTGGTCCATTGCAGGGCCTGAACTCTGGGCCTGGGCGCTGCCCCTCAGCTTTTCAGCTCACAACTAACACTCTACCACTTGAGCCACAGTGCCACTTCTGGTTTTTTCTGTTTATGTGGTGCTGAGGAATCGAACCCAGGGCCTCATGCATGCAAGGCAAGCGCTCTACCATGGAGCCACCTTCCCAGCCCCTTTTCTTTTCTCTTTTCTTTCCTTTTCTCTTTTCTTTCCTTTTCTCTTCTTTTCCTTCTTTTCTCCCTCCTTCCCACCCAGTCCCTCCCTCCCTCCCTCCCTCCCTCCTTCCCTCCCTCCCTCCCTCCCTTCTTTCCTTCCTCCCTTCCTTCCTTCCTTCCTTCCTTCCTTCCTTCCTTCCTTCCTTCCTTCCTTCCTTCCTTCCTTCCTTCCTTCCTTTTGTGCCAGTCTTGGCTTGAACTCAGGGACTAGGTACTGACCCTGAACCTTTTTTTTTTTTTTTTTTTTAGCACTTTACGATTTGCTTTTTTGATGGTTAACTGGAGATAGGAGTCTCAGAGGCTTTGCTTCCCTGGGGTGGCTTTGAATCATGATCCTCAGCTCTTAGCCTCCTGAATAGCTGAGATTACAGGAGTGAGCTGGTGCTTGGCTGACACAGAACTCTTAGGAAAAGACGGAAACTGTCTCAGATAAATGATGACTGTCTTTAGGACATACATGATATAAATGATGGAACTGAAATTTGTCTTGAGTCTAGGTCTGTCCTTACGCTCTCCAGTGCATAGTACGTTGTTGTCTGATGCTTGTCTCCTGACACTCTAGGGCTTTTTTTTTTTTTTTTTTGTCAGTCCTCGGGCTTGAACTCTGGGCCTGAATGCTGTCCCTCAGCTCTTCAGCTCAAGGCGAGCGCTCTACCACTTGAGCTACAGTGCCACTTCCGGTTTTCTGGTGGTTTTTTGGAGATAGGAGTCTCACGGTCTTTCCTGCCCGGGCTGGCTTTGAACCGAGATCCTCAGATCTCAGCCTCCTGAGTAGCTAGGATTACAGGCATGAGACACCAGCGCCTGGCATTAGGGCTTCCCTTTTAATCTGGTACATGTCCTGTGTGTAGCTTTCCTTGTGAAGAAATAAAGAGAGAGTTTATGTAGCAAAAATGAGAAAAGGAAGAAAAATGTAAACTTTAATAGTTCTAATACTTGCGTGGCTGACTGTAGCTCTCAGATTCAAATGTCTTTTTGGGGTACATTTACATTTGCATTGAGTGTATTATGCACAGCAGTGAACCCAGTGAGCTTTGCCTTCACGCATCTGAACGACATGGCATTCCATATCTGTTGGCTGAAGAATTTTGAGGGAAGAGAGTGATAATGCAAATATCTCCAAAATGCTGGAGGGGGTTAGGGTGAGGGGCACAGGTTTTGAAGGCCAGGATAATTTTAGGTGTAGCAACTTAATGGACTGAGAAGGGAGTCCAGGTGTAAGTCAAGGGAAATAGCAGGAATTGGAACCAGAAATTTGTGGATACTAGATCATGAGGACCTTGTAAGCTACGACAAGCTGGAATCTTATTGCAAGTGGTGGCAATCATAAAGCAAGGGCCATTGGATATTTATAACATACAAAATGATCAAGATATTGGCAGACTTCCCAGAACAGCAGAAGAAAATCACATCAGAAGCACGTGTGTCTGTCTGTCCCATCACAGACTAGTTGGTTTCTCAATCCTGATCTGCCCTCTGGCCAGCCGGTCATTCCCCACCCAGTTTTACAGGTGGGGGATGAAGTAGTAAGTACGTTTATTTTCTAAAGCTTTAGTAAATAAGATACCTCACAAGTTTACAGCGTTTGGCGGCCTTTGGCGTCAGGCTGTGGAGGTGGGGAGCTCCCAGACTCCAAGCTGGCACACCTGTGTGCCCAGGTCTCTGTGTGCAAACTCCCAACCTCACCTACCTCTCAGTGCCTTCAAACACCATTGAAACAGGGATTTAGGGACTAGGCTCCCAACACATTTAACTATAGCAGGGAGAAATGGTGGTGTTCATTCATGGGGAGACAGGGTGAGGGAAGGGAGGGAGTGAGACACACTGAAATACACGGAGTGAGTTGGGGAGATAGGGTAAGGGCGATAACAGTGCTTCTGACCTGAGCCTCTACCACATGGGGGTAAGGTGCCCTTGGGTGAGAGGGAGAGGAATGCTTGTGATGTGATACCTGTTGTTTGTTTACCCTGTGTTTACTGTCTCTGTAGATCAGCTGTTTGCCCTGTGCTATCTTCTTCCTCCTCTTGCCTTCTGTAATGAAGTAGTACTTTTGCTCATTTCAGATGAGCATGTCTGATATCAGTGATGGTGGGAAATAAACTTATGAGAAGACCAATTAAAAATTGGAACAAGAGGGGCTGGGAAGGTGGCTCAGTGGTAGAGCGCTTGCCTTGCATGCCTGAAGCCCTGGGTTCGATTCCTCACTAACACATAAGCAAAAAGAAAAAAGCCGGAAGTGGCGCTGTGGCTCAGGTGTTAGAGCACTAGCTTGAGCGGAAGAGGTGAGGGACAGCGCCCAGACCCAGAGTTCAGGCCCCACAATGTGCAAAAATAAATTAAATAAAGGACTTCCTTTTGTTTCAGCAGTGGAGGAACTGGAAATAAAAGGCTGTTTGTAGAAGAAACAGCCCTCTTGTTGTTTTTAACCATTTTTACTGAAAATAGGTAGTGGAGTAGGTCTTCTGAGGAGCTTAAAAGAAAACAAGAAAGCAGAGAATAAGTGTTTCAGAAGCCATGGTGGTGAAATGCAGAAAGGAAGCATGCCATACACTTAACCTAACGATTTAGTTGGCATTTTGTATTTGGGAGAAAGAAAGGCAGGAGATGGGGAGGGGGTAATCCCAGTTACAAGAAGGCAGAGGAGAGACAGAAGAAAGGGGGTGATTGGCTCAGTGTAATGGCTGAAGGCCCAGGAAGGCAGTTCATTGATAAGTCCAGAACAAAGGCTGCTGTGGTACTGGCAAAGCCTTGCCTTTTCCTTTTCCCCTCCCTCCCTCCCTCCCTCCCTCCCTCCCTCCCTCCCTCCCTCCCTCCCTCCCTCCCTCTCTCCCTCTCTCTCTCCCTTCCTCTCTCCTTCCTTCCCTCCTTCCCTCCTTTCCTCCCTTCCTTCCTTCCTTCCTTTCTTGAACTCAGGCCCTGGGCACTGTCCCTGAGCTTCTTTTCCTCAAGGCTAGCACTCTACCACTTG
This sequence comes from Dipodomys merriami, assembly GCF_024711535.1. NCBI lineage: Eukaryota > Metazoa > Chordata > Mammalia > Rodentia > Heteromyidae > Dipodomys > Dipodomys merriami. Next base: position 38,442 of record NW_027203513.1, on the reverse strand, counting down.
AGCCACAGCACCACTTCCCATTTTTCCTGTGTTTGTGGTGCTAAGAAATCAAACCCAGGGCTTCCTGGATAATAGGCAAGCACTCTACCACTGAGCCACATTCCCAGCCCTTTTTCTTTTCTTTTTTTTTTCTTTCTGATTTCTATTCTAATTTCAGCACATCATGATTCCCCCCCCCCCCCCCCCCCCCGTGAAATTCACAGGTAAGTACTGACGCAAGTCTGTAACCATAGGGAGATGAGGGGATCTTGCATTAAAAAGCTAGTAAGACTCCATATCAACCATTTCTTCGGCCTGGTGGCAGATGCTGGCAATATGAAGCCCAAGTAAGAGGATTGTGGCTCACGCTGGTCTAAACCCTATCTTGAAAGTAAACCAAGGCAGAAAAGGGGTTTGGGGCATGACTCAAGTAGAAGAGAACTTTCCTCACTAGCACGAGTTCGACCCCCAGTACCACCAAGCGGGGAAACGTCTTGTCTGGTTAAGGCCTTTGTCCATGGGAGCACTCAGCTTTAGTCAGTAAGAAAGTTTGCATCACCACTGAGTGCTCAGCAAATGTTGGCTGACTAGCACCTGCCCTTGGTTGTGTAAAACCTGTTTAATGTGGTGCTGTGGCTCAAGCGGTAGAGTGCTCGACTTGAGCTGAGGAGCTCAGGGACAGTGAGTGCCAAGGCCCATGACCAACTGAAAAACAACAGTGAACAAACCTTCTGTCTATGTCCTGTGTACTTTGCCTTCTCTAGTCTTTCTTTCCCCAGCAAAATCATTCTGTTCACCAGTTGTTTTGAAAGTGGTCACTCTGATTATATAAGTATATAATTATATAATGAATGTCTGCTAAATGTGTCTTGCTCTATCACGATTGCCTTCAGATGACTAAATTAGTCCCTGAGCTCTATAAGTTAAAGTTCTTGTGCCAGATATGGTAGTGAGCTGTCATCACCGACATGAGCACCTGTAATCTCTGCTACAGGAAGGCAGAGGTGAGAAGATTCTACTGTGATGTCCTCACAGTCCAGCCAGGCCTGAGCCTCTACCAGACCCAAAATTGACCAAAGCAAAAAGGGCTGTAGGTCAAGTGGTAGAGCTCGAGTGTAATACCCTGAATTCAACACTCCAGAACCACCAACAGCACCACTCAAACAAAAATGCTACTTTTTCCTTTTTTGTGGGACAGACTATTTATTTAAAATACATAGGGTGCCTTTGGTGGCTTTCATGTTCACACCTGCCAATTCAGCACAAGCTATATTTCTAACGTAAGACCAGCTTACTGACCAGAATCAAGCATCAGAAGATACTAGTGTTTTGTTTTTAATTTTTTTGTTTGTTTTTGTTTTGTCTGTCGGTTGTGGGGCTTGAACTCTGGGCCTGGGCGTGGTTCCTCACCTCTTCAACTCAAGGTGAGCACTCTACCACTGGAGCCACAGAGCCACTTCTGGTTTTCTGATTGGTTTATTGGAGATAAGAGTCACGGATTTCTTTGACTGGGCTGGCTTTGAACTATGATCCTTAGATCTCAGCCTCCCAGTAGCTAGGATTACAGGGGTGAGCCACCAGCACCCAGCAGGAGGCTGAGATCTTGAGGATCAAGTTCAAAGCCAGCCTGGGCAGGAAAGTCTGTGGGACTCTTATCTAGAATAAACCACTCAGAAAACCCGAAGTGGAGCTGTGGCTCAAGTGGTAGAGTGCTTGCCTTGAGCTGAAGAGCTGAGGGACAGCTCCCAGGTCCAGAGTTCAAACCCTACAACTGATTTAAAAAAAAAAAGAAAAAAGAGGTAATATGCAGAGGGGTTCTAGTCACATAAGCCAGGTAAAGAGTACATTTCTTTTTGGACAGTGTCACCCTTTCCTGCACTTTCTCAGTTTTGCCTTCCCATAACTACCCACAGGTTATATAGTTCATTTTCAACAGTGTCTACTGAGTATCACTGTTGCATTTATTCACCCTCTGTCCCTCTATTTCTGTGCCCTGCTTTACTCTCCCAAAGGCAGATGAAGTAACAAGACAAAAAGAAAACAAAAAGAAAAACAAATCTTTTGTTTCCATTTCCTGGAGTTCATTTTGATAAGTGTTATGTGATCAGATACATATTGATGTGCCTGTGTCTTCATCTACTAGAGTCCTGTATAGTTTATCATGTCCCCCCATGTATTTTAGGTCTAGCTTCCTCATGTGGTAGAAGACATGCACCATTTGTTTCTCTGAACTTGGCTTACCTCAGTTAACATGATTTGTTCTAGAGCCATGCATTTCCTGCGATATTCTTATGCCTGTGTAAATTTCCATTGTGTATAGGTACCTCTTATTTTGATCCATTCAGCTATTTGTAGGGCATCTGGGTGGTTTCTGTAGCTTGGATATTGTGAGTCATGCAGGAGTGAACCTGAATGTGCAGGTATCTGTATGGTATCCTTGCTGGTGAGGGTCGGGTAGGTGGCCAGTGGTTATGGCTGAGTGGTAGGGAGGGTCTGACCTCCAGACTGCAGTCCAGAATAGTTACACTACTTTCTGTTCCCACCGACAGTGCAGTAGGGTTCCCTTTTCCCCACATTCCCCCAGCATTTGTTGTTCGAAATCACAATGCTGACCAGTCCACCATGGGTGAGATGGAATCTCAGAGTTGTTTTGATTTGCATTTCCTTTATGGCCAGGGCTGATGAGCATTTCCTCCTGTGTTTGTTTACCATTCTTACCTCTTCAGAGAAGGTCTCTCCTTAGCTTCTTAGACCATTAGTAATTGGTTTATTAGCTTTGGATGGGGTTTATTCCTTGTATATTTTCAATATTAGGCCTTTGTCAGATGAATTGTGTTAAAAAGATACTGGTTTTGAGGGAATAATTTCTCCCAGGGCTGATGAAATAGTTCGCCCCCCCAACAAAGCATCTCTCCCCCAGGATAAGGTTGGATAAACACTGCCAAGTTGTTTTGTTTTTATCTCGGGATCTTTTTGGCAGTGTAGATAGCATGCATCATATCTGGATTCTAATAATTCTTTTTTTCTTTTTTGTGTGCCAGTACTGGGGCTTGAACTCAGGGCCTTGCATGCTTGCTTGCCTGCTTTTGCTCAAGAATGGCACTGTACTACTTGAGCTATTCCTCTGCCTTAGGCTTTTTGCTGGCCAATTGGAAATGAGAATCTCACAGACTTTTCTGCACAGGCTAGCTTCAAGCTGAGATCCTCAGATCTTAGCCTCCTGAGAAGCTAGGATTACAGGTGTGAGCCATCATTGCCTGGTTTCATGTTTTTTTTCCTTTGGGTGCTGGTTGTGGGGTTTGAATATACTGTCCCTAAGCTTTTCCACTTGAGGTTAGTGCTCTACCATGAAAGCCACAGCTCGTTTGTTTTTCTTTGAGTTTGAGATATGAGTCTCGTGGACTTTCCTGCTTGTTCTGGCTTGGCTTTGAACTGCCACCCTCAGATCTCAGCGTACTGAGTAGCTAGGATTCCAAGTTTGAGCCACCAACACCTGACATTAATATTAACATTTTCAATACTATCTGTGTTATTAGTTAGCATTCTGTCTCAGACCTGAGATAAACTTAAAAAAGAGGAAATATTTGTTTTTGCTTTTGAGTTCAGTTTATAGTCATGTGGCCTTGTTGCTTTGGGCCTGTAGTGTAATAGTCCATCATGGCAGGACTATCTACTTACCCAGCAGAGGGTGAGAGAGAGAGAAGAAAGTACTGGAGTCCTGCCCATCTACCTTCCTTCTCACTAGCCTTCCTCCTTAAAGCCTCCACTGTCTTCCACTATTGCAGTGCGGGGGGGAAGGGGGGGCTAGGCCTTGAACACACTGCAGATTCAAACTATAGCACCGTTTTCTTTTTTCTTTTGTCGGTCGTGGGCTTGAACTCTGGGCTTGGGCGCTGTCCCTGCGTTCTTCAGCTCAAGGAGAGCGCTCTAATGCTTGAGACACAGCACCACTTCCGGTTTTCTGGAGATTAATTGGAGATAAGAGTCTCATGGGGCTGGGAAGGTGGCTCAGTGGTAGAGTGCTTGCCTTGCATGTCTGAGGTCCTGGGTTCCATTCCTCAGCACCACATAAGCAAAAAGCCAAAAGCCAGAAGTGGCGCTGTGGCTCAAGTAGTAGAGCGCTAGCCTTCAGCTGAAGAGCTGAGGGACATCGCCCAGGTCCAGAGTTCAGGCCCCTCGACCGGACCCCCCCCCCCAAAAAAAAAAAAGAGTCTCATGGACTTTTCTGCTTGGGCTGGCTTTGAACCGTGATCCTCAGATCTCAGCTTCCTCAGAAGCTAGGATTATAGGCATGAGCCACCGGAGTCCGGCTATAGCACCATTTTCTTAGTTAGAATCAGATCCTGGTGATTCCTAGTTCACATTACTGTTCCATATCTCTTCTCTTGGTTGGAGTTCAGGCATTCCTGAGAATCTCCAGTCACACACATCTTTTCAGAATGGTTGCTACTAATGTCCAGTTTGTTTGCTTGGTGAACATCTGTGACCAATTGTTCTGTGAAGGGACTTGGTCAGTACCAGAATTTAAGCACAGGATTTTTTAAAAAAGTATTTATTTATGTATTTTTGGGCTGGTCTTAGGGCTTGAACTCAGGACCTGGGCGTGGTCCCTGAGCCTCTTTGTGCTCAAGGCTGGTGCTCTACCACTTGAGCCACAGCGATGCTTCGGGCTTTTGCTGAGTAGTTTATTGGAGACGAGAGTCTCATTGACTTTCTTGCCTCTGGCCGACTTCAGACTGAGGTCTGAGGATCTCAGCCTCCTGGATAGGTAGGATGACAGGTGTGTGAGCCAGTGGCACCTAGCTAAGCATAGGATTTTATTAGTTTAAAACATGGTTTGTCTGGGTGCTGGTGGCTCTTGCCTATAATCCTTAGCTACTCAGGAGACTGAGATCTGAGGATCGCAGTGTGACACCAGTTTGGAAAGAAAAGTTCATGAGATTTATTAACCATCAAAAACGACTGGAAGTGGTGCCGTGGTTCAAGTGGTAGAGTGCTAGCCTTAAGCAAAAAAGTTGGGGACAGTGCCCAGACTTTTGAATTTAAGCCCCAGGACCTGCACATAACAAATGCAAACAAAAACACTTTTAATATTTCATTCTTGGAGGTGACTTGTGTGTCACTAAGTGCCTTTCTGTTGTCAGCCTGTGTCCACTGGCGGCTCCTTGTTCACCACCACAGTGGCATTCTGACAGAACCAACATTGCAGTGTCCTTCCGTTGAATTGCCAGCCTTACCTTGCCTTTCTTTTCTTTTCCCTCCCTCGCTCCCTCCCTCCCTCCCTTCCTTCCTTCCCTTTCTTCCTTCCCTTTCTTCCTCCTTCCTTCCTTTCCTCCCTCCCTCCTTCCCTACCTTCCTTCCTTCCTTGCCCTCCCTCCCTCCTTTCTTTCTTCCTTTCTTTCTTTCTTCCTTTCTTTCTTTCTTTCTTTCTTTCTTTCTTTCTTTCTTTCTTTCTTTCTTTCTTTCTTTCTTTCTTTCTTTCTTTCTTTCTTTCTTCCCCTCTCTCCCTCCCTCCCTCTCTCCCTCCCTCCCTCCCTCCCTCCCTCCCCAGAGCTGAGGACTGAACTCAGGGCCTTACATTTGCCAGGCAAGTGTTCTTCCACTGAGCCGAATCCTATCCCAACCTTTCATTCTTGATCAGCATTGTGTAAGAATAGGTTCTCTTTTTATCCTTCACATACACACAGTGTGTGTGTGTGTGTGCATGCGTATGTGTGTGTGCACGTGCGTGCCAGGCACTGTAGGTGCCTTTCCACAGTTGTGGGAAGCACGTCTGATTGCGTATGTTTTCATTCTTACACAAGAGTCTGGGACATGAACAGCTGAGGTTCAGTTGGGTGTGAACAGCTGTCTGTACAACACTACACGATTACATCTCACTGTATACACTGAGAGGACTTTTATCTCCAGTGTAATTCTTTGTTATCACTGCCACCCCAATCTAGCCTTTTCCTTGTTTACACTTATCTAGCTGTTTTTAGACGGAATTAAAACTCAACCTAAATTTTCTTGTCTTTTTTTTTTTTCTTTACCTACAAGTAGGTGCCAAGCTATTGACTGTGCTTCTGAAATGCTTCCCTTTCATCTCTCATTGCCTGTTCCACTGTCATCCCTCCAGTAGTAACCAACCTATCACTTCTCACAACTGGACTGGGGCTCTCTCTTCACCTTCCTGCCGTCCCTCACAATGTCCTGTGCATACCAAACGTAGATGCAGATGCAGACCAAACATAGATAAATGTTTTGGGTTTGGTCAGCCTTTTTTTATTTTGCTTTGTTTGTTTGGTCATTTGTGGGGCTTGAACTCAGGGCTTGGGTGCTGTCTCTGAGGTGGTTCCCCACCCTACCCCCCCCAAAGGTAGCACTCTACTGCTTTGAGCCACAGCTCCACTTCCAGTGTTTGAGTGGTTAGTGGGAGATAAGTCATAGGAAGTTTTCTGCCCAGGCTGGCTTTGAACCATGACCCTCAGATCTCAGCCTCCTGAGTAGCTTGAGCCCCTGACACCCAGCCCCAATCTTTGTTTTTTTTTTTTTTTTTTTTTTTTTTAATTTTTTTTTTTTTTGTTTTCTGCTATAAATCTTTTTTTTTTTTTTTTTATTGTAAAGATTCTATACAGAGGGTTACAGTTACATGAGTGGGGTAATGAGTACACTTCCTCTTGAACATTGTTACCCCCTCCATTGTTTTCTCCCTACCATCCCCTCCCTCCCTCCCTTCCCCAAGGTTCTTTTTTTTTTTTTTTTTTTTTTTTGATTGTGATTAAGTGATTACTTAATTTCCGGAAATTCACAGTATTGTGGAATAATGATGCTCATTTAAAGTCACACGTTCATTCTAACTTTCCTGGAGCAAATTGTCTATCACAGTCTGTAATATATAACGGTGTTCATATGTTATATACCATACACGTGATCAGCAGCATGGGGATATTTAGTAGTGGTTCAACCAGATGAGTGGGAGTTCTTTGTTTCTTAAGTCCTGTTAGTTTTGTCATATCACCTAACATTTTGGATTTATCATCCGCTTATCAGGGAGACCATGTACTGTTTGTCTCTTCGTTCTTGGCTTACCTCGCTCAACATGATTCCTTCTAGCTCCATCCATTTCCCTGCAAATGCCATTATTTTGTCATTTCTAATGGCTGCATAATATTCCATTGTGTATAGATACCACAATTTTTGGATCCATTCATCTGTGGTGGGGCATCTAGGTTGTTTCCATATCCTAGCTATTGTGAACAGTGCTGCAATAAACATGGAGGTGCACGTGTCCTTGTATATTGGTTCCTGTTGTTCAGGGTAGATGCCTAGAAGTGGTATGACTGGATCGTAAGGGAGGTCAATCTTTAGCTTTCTAAGGACCCTCCAGACTGCTTTCCAAAGTGGTTGTATGAGTGTACATTCCCACCAGCAGTGTAATAGCGTTCCTCGTTCTCCACAACCCCTCCAGCATTTGTCGTTGGCTGATTTGTGGATGTGGGACATTCTGACTGGGGTAAGGTGGTATCTCAGGGTTGTCTTTATTTGCATTTCCTTCACCACCAGGGATGATGAACATTTCCTCATGTGTTTCTTTGCCATTTTTATTTCTTCATTTGAGAAGTCCCTCTTTAGTTCCCTTGCCCATTTAGTAATTGGTTTGTTAGGTTTGGGAGGGATTAGTTTCTTGAGTTCCCTGTATATACAGGATGTTAACCCCTTGTCTGATATATTGCTGGTAAATATTTTTTCCCAATTAGTTGGTTGTCTTTCTAGCTTGGTTGCGATAGCTTTATCTGTGCAGAAGCTTTTTATTTTAAGGTAGTCCCATTTGTCGAGTCTCTCTCCAATTTGTTGTGACCCTGGGACTCTGTTCAGGAAGTTCCTTCCTGTGCCTATTAGTTCAAGTGTCTCTCCTACTCTGTCCTGCAGTAGTTTCAGAGATTCAGGTTTAATGTTAAGGTCTTTAATCCATTTTGAGTTGATGTTGGTGCATGGTGATAGGCTGGGGTCCACTTTTAGTTTTCTGCATGTGGCTGCCCAGTTTTCCCAGCACCAGCGGTTGAAGAGGCTGTGTTTCTTCCATTGTATGTCTTTGGCTCCTTTGTCGAATATCAGCTGGCTGTAGGCCTGTGGATTTATTTCTGGATCTTCTATTCTGTTCCATTGGTCTTCGGGTCTGTTTTTGTGCGAGTACCATGCTGTCTTTGTTATTATAGCTCTGTAGTAGAGTTTGAAGTTCGGCATGGATAGCCCTCCCATATTGTCTTTATCCCCTAGAATTGTTTTGGCTATTCTAGGTCTTTTGTTGTTCCATATGAATTTTTGGACTGTTTTCTGTATTTCAGAGATGTACGTCATTGGGATTTTAATAGGAATTGCGTTGAATTTGTATATTAGTTTTGGAAGTATTACCATCTTTACTATATTAAGTCGGCCTATCCAGGAGCATGGGAGGTCTTTCCATTTCCTAGTGTCTTCTGCAATTTCTTTCTTTAACTTTTTATAGTTCTCATTAAATAGTTCTTTTACATCTTTGGTTAGGTTAATTCCTAAATATTTTATTTTTCGGGAGGTTATTGTGAATGGGGTTGCTCCCTTTATTTCCCTCTCTTCCTGTACATTATCAGTGTATAGGAAGGCAACTGATTTTTGTGGGTTTATTTTGTATCCTGCTATTTTGCCAAAGTGATTTATGATTTCTAAGAGTTTGGGGATGGAGTTTTTGGGATCTTGGAGGTATAGTATCATGTCGTCTGCAAAAAGGGATAGTTTAACTTCTTCTTTTCCTATGCGGATCCCTTTAATGTCTTTTTCTTGCCTTATTGCCCTGGCTAAGGGTTCTAGGACTATATTGAAGAGGAGTGGAGACAGTGGGCATCCTTGCCTTGTTCCTGATTTTAGGAGAATTGGTTGTAGCTTTTCCCCATTAAGTATAATATTGGCTATTGGTCTGTCATAAATGGCTTTTATTGTTTTTAGAAATGTTCCTTCTATTCCTATTTTCTCCAGAGCTTTTAGCATGAATGAATGTTGAATTTTGTCAAAGGCCTTTTCTGCATCTGTAGCGATAATCATGTGATTCTTGACCTTGGCTCTGTTGATATGTTGGATTACATTTCTTGACTTACGTATGTTAAACCATCCCTGTGTCTCTGGGATGAAGCCTACCTGGTCATAGTGAATTATTTTTTTTATGTGTTTCTGGATTCTGTTAGCTAGAATCTTGTTAAGGATCTTTGCATCTGTGTTCATCAAGGAGATTGGCCTGTAATTCTCCTTTTTGGTTGGGTCTTTGCCTGGTTTGGGGATGAGTGTGATATTGGCTTCGTAGAATGAGTTTGGTATAGCTCCTTCCTTCTCTGTTTCTCTGAAGAGCTTGAGGAGTATGGGTATTAGTTCTTGTTTGAAGGTCTTATAGAATTCTGCTGTGAATCCATCTGGTCCTGGGCTTTTTTTTGTTGGAAGACTTTTGATAGCTTCCTGTATCTCATTATAGGATATTGGCTTATTTAATTGGTTAACTTCTTCTTTGCTCAGTTTGGGCAACTTGTATTTCTCTAAAAATGCATCCATTTCTGCCCGATTTTCTTCCTTTAGAGAGTATAGCTTTTGAAAGTAGTCTGTTAGAATTGTTTGGATATCTTGGGTACGTGTGGTGATGTTTCCCGTGGCATCCCTAATCCTATTAATATGGGTTTCCTCTCTTCTTTTTTTAATTAATCTAGCCAATGGGCCATCAATTTTGTTTATTTTCTCAAAGAACCAGCTTTTTGTTTGGTTTATTTTGGTTATGGTTTTCTGATTTTCTAATTGGTTAATCTCTGCTTTTAATTTGGTTATCTGGCTTCTTCTAGTAGCTTTAGGTCCCATTTTTTCCTGTTTTTCTAGCTGTTTTAATTGCAACATGAGATTATTTACTTGGTCTGTCTCCATTCTCTTGATGTGGGCACTGAGGGCAATAAATTTGCCCCTCAGGACTGCTTTTGCTGTGTCCCACAAGTTTCTTTGTGAGGTGTTTTCATTTTCATTGAGTTGTAGGAAATGCTTTATTTCTTCTCTGATCTCTTCTGTTATCCAGGCATTGTTAAGGAGTGTGCTGTTCAATTTCCATGTATTGGAGAAATTTCTGCGGTATGCTTTGTTATTGAGAGCTAGCTTGATTCCACTGTGGTCAGATAGGATACAGGGGATTATGTCGATCCCTTTGTATTTGCTTAAGTTCCTTGCATGAACTATGATATGGTCTATTTTGGAGAAAGTTCTGTGAGCTGCTGAGAAGAATGTGTACTGTGTTGTTTTAGGGTGAAATACTCGGTAGATGTCAGTTAATTCCGCTTGCAGTATGGCCTCTCTTAATTCGGTAGCTTCTTTGCCAATCCTCTGGTTGGTAGACCTGTCCTTTGGTGAGAGTGGTGTGTTAAAGTCTCCTAGTATTATCGTATTGGGATCTATTTTATTCTGTAAGTTTGAGAGCATTTGTTTGACATATCTGGGTGCACCAATATTTGGGGCATATAAGTTGATGATGGTTATATCCTCCTCTTGGATTGTTCCCTTTATTAATATGTAGTGTCCGTCCTTGTCTTTCTGTACTGATTTTAATGAAAAGTTTATTTTGTCAGATATCAGGATAGCTACACCTGCTTTCTTACTGGGGGCGTTTGATTGGTAGATCCTTTTCCACCCCTTCACTCTGAGTTTGTTTGTATGTTTGGCTGAGAGGTGGGTCTCTTGAAGGCAACAGATGGATGGGTCTTGTTTTCTTATCCAGTCCTCAGTTCGTTTTCTTTTAATTGGCGAATTCAGCCCATTTATATTAAGAGAAAGTATAGAGAGATGCATTGTTGTCCCTGCCATTCCGTTTTCCTAAGTTTTTCTTTTTTCCTTTCCTCCTGTGCTTGCTCAGTTAGACTTTGAGTAACGCCTGTTTGGGGCAGGCCCCAGTTCCTGGCTGCTTTCTTCAGGTTGTGTCCCCCCTCTTAGAATTCTTTGTAATGCTGGCTTAATGTTTATGTATTCATTTAGTTTTTCTTTGCTATTAAAAGTTTTCAGTTCTCCGTCAAATGTGAATGCTAGCTTTGCCGGGTAGATCAGTCTGGGTTGGCAGTTATTGGCTCTCAGGGCTCGTATGGTGCTTTCCCAGGCTTTTCTTGCATTCATTGTTTGTGTGGAGAGATCTGCAGTAATTCTTATTTTTTTCCCATTGTAGTATAGCTCCTTCTTCATTTTTGCTGCATGCAGGATTGTTTCCTTATTATTCAGATCTATCATTTTTACTATAATGTGTCTAGAAGTGTTTCTCCTGGGGTCTTGCTTGTTGGGTGTTCGATAAGCTTTTGTGATGTAGTTAAGATGGTCGTTTTTGAGGTGGGGAAAATTTTCATTGATTATATTGTTAAATAGGTGGTGCATTCCCTTGCTCTGGAATTCCTCACCTTCGTCCACTCCAATTATGCGAAGGTTAAATTTTTTAGCATTATCTGCTTGCTCTTGAATATCCCTTTGGTTTAATTTGAGTAATTTTTCCATATCTGTCACTTTTTGGTCCAGTTGGTGTATTCTGTCTTCTGTATCTGACACTCGACCTTCCATTTCATTCACTCTGTTGACAGTGGCTTCTATTGTGGTTTGCATGGAGGAAATGGATCCCTTTATGGATTCAATGTTGGTTCTCAGAGTACTGATCTCACCTCTCAATGAGGTATGCATTACCTCTAATTTGGCGTTTATCTCACTTCTTACTGAGGTTTGTGCAGCTTCTATTTTTGCATGCATCTCTTGTTTGATACCCTGTATCTCTTTGGATAGTTCATCCTTGTGCTCTTTCAATTTCTGATCAATTTCTCGCTTTATTTCTTGAGTCATTGCCTCCAGCAACCCTTGGAAGTAGCCTTTGTCTTCCATTCCTGCTTTGCTCCCACTGGGGCTCTCCCCTGTGTGGCTGCTGGCTTTTGAGGTGAGCTTGCTGTCCTGGGTGGTAGTAAACCTTGTGATTTTTCTCTGTGATTTTCGCATGGAGGTTCAGGAGACTGCTCTTCAATTTTGTTTTGGTGTGTCTGTCTTTGCTTGGTTGCTGATTCTGTATTGGTAGAGAGTCAGTGCCTGATCTGGGTTCTGTTGGGAGCCTATTTCCAGCTGCTATTCTGACTTACTTAGGATTCTCAGCTCTCTGCTGTAGATTGCTGGCAGTTCCCGCCTTTGGAAGGGTTGAGCAGCCTAGACTGCTTGTGTTTGCTCCTACGGGTGCTCTTGTGAAGAACAGATGCTCTGGATGCACTCTCCCAAATGCTGGAGTCTGCTATGGGCTCCTGATGTGTTTTTGTTTGTTTTGGGCTGGTTGTGGGCTTGAACTCTAGGTTTGGGTGCTGTCCCTCAGCTTTTCAGCTCAAGGCTGGCACCCTACCGTTTGAGCCACAGCACCACTTCTGACCCTTTTTGCTTTTGTGATGCTGAGGAATCAGATCCAGGGCCTCATACATCCAAGACTATCACTCTATTGCTGAGCCGCCTTAACAGTCTGAGCTCCTGCTTACTATCAGGTGCTGGCAGCCTGTGTTGCCCAATTCCCAGTCTAGGGTATATGGGTGGAGTTTTGGTGGGGTTTGGGCTTCTCTTGTCCTGGGCCTCCAGGTCTTTTGTTGTCACAGGCGTGCTTCCCCGGGGAGTGTTGTTTCCTGGCTTTCTCCCCTCTGTTGAGGCGTATGCTCAGCTTTTTACTTCAATTGGGAGGAGTTGGTTGTGTTGTTCAGGCGCCGGATCCCAGCCTGGAGCGCGCTTGTTAGGCCTGTGCTGTGTATACCACCTAGGTTATGCAGCCTGGAGCGCACTTGTTAGGCCTGTGCTGATGTGTATACCACCTAGGTTATACAGCCTGGGGGACACAGTTCAAATTTCTTCTACTGTTGGTAGTCTTGACCCAGGGGCGCTGTTCCTGGCTTGGGCATTTAAGCTCCCTTCCAGGGGTGCTCTTGCTCTAGCCTGGCCAGCTGAGTGTGCTCCATGGGCTGGTGGAGCTCTCAAACAGTTCCCAGTTTTAGTGGGTCCTGTGGTCCGGGTGTTGGGGTAGGGAGTCTAGGTCAGGGTCTGGGGATTCCCTCCAGCTCTGGTCTCCCTTGAGGGATACACTTCCCCTGTGGGGTACTCACCCTGGAGCTGGTTGTTTCTGTGTGGTGTAGGTCGTCAGTTGTTGTTGCAATCCGGGCTGGGTTGGGCGGTGGTGGCTCTGTGTGATTCTTTTCTGTCTCTGCCTCTGTCGAAGCTGTCGGGTCAAGAGTGTCCCCGCTCAGACAGCTTCTTCGCGGTACCTCTGGGGCCCTAGTGGCCCCGCCGGGTCGTTGCGATCGTGATTGGGCGGGCGGGTGGGTGGTCTGCAGACAGTTCCCTTTGCGCGCTGCTGGCGGTTTTGGCGGGATGGAACCTCTCTGCTCGGGTGGAGAGTGCCGGGTCGTTGCGATCGCGATCGGGCGGGCGCGCTGCTGGTGCCGAGCGGCTTTGGCGGGATGGAGCCTCTCTGCTCAGGTGGAGAGTGAGGGGTGGGGGTGGGATCCTCGTGGAGACTCCCGGCTGGTAGGCTTCTCTGTTCCTGGCGATCCGCTGTTCTGTAAACCAGTACCTGGTGATCTGAAAGCGGCCCCCTGTGTCTCTGCTGTGTCTCTTGGGGCTCCCGCAGCCCCCGCCGGGCCGGCTGGCCGGCGGCTTGGCGCACTGCCGCGCGGCCAGTAAAGGTTGGGGGAGGGGTCTTCGCTTTTCTTCTGAAATTCTTCTTTTCCTCTGTTTCTTTTTTGTTATTCTCCGCCTCTGGTTTTTCTCTGAGTGTTCGTCTTTTTGTTGTTGTCGGTCTCTTGGGGAGATTAAGCGTTGGAGCTCGAACTCTCTTTTTGGTTGGAGAGAGCTGTGGCGTTTCCCTACTGCCCCGTCGCCATCTTGGTCCCCCCCCCTCCCAATCTTTGTTTTAAAAGTTAAAAATTTGAGAGGATGACTCTGGGAATGTGGCTCAGTGGTAGAGAGCTTGCCTAGCATGCTTGAAGCCCTGAGTTCAACTCCTCAGTACCACATACACAGAAAAAGCCAGAAGTGGCGCTGTGGTTCAAGTGGTAGAGCGCTAGCCTTGAGCAAAAGAAGCTCAGGGACAGCACCCAGGCCCTGAGTTCAAGCCCCAGGACTGGCTAAACAGATAAATAATCTTAGAGCATCTACCTACTATGGGTGCTACCTCCCAGAACTGCAGGAAAAAAATGAAAATGTGTTTCTGAGCAACAAGCACCAACAATAAAACAAAAAGGCAAATGACTCCAGGAAGCTGTGCCATTTTTACCTCCTGTCTTAGGTGTGGAACCCAGGAAAGTCATCAGCCCCGATGGGAGACCTTTGCCGGCTGGTGAAGGCTGGTGAAGGCAGACATCTGACTGGACCCGCACAGAGCATGTGTGTCCTGGCTAGGATCTGCCTTTCCGTCTGTGTAGCCATGCTTGTCCAGCTTAGTGCCTCCCACCCCAGCCTGGTAGGCACCACACTCCCTGCTTTTTCAGTCATTGGGCATTGTTTGTGTCATGGTATTTTGTGTGTGTGTGTGTGTGTGTGTGTGTGTGTGTGTGTGTGTGTGTGTGGGGGGAAGATTAGGCAATTTTGAATACTTTTTTTAAACAGCCTTTGGAGCCACTATTCCTAATTTAAACATTTGCAGAAAAGTCATTCTAGTTTCACACATTTATTGTGTAATTAACATTTTTCCAGTTGATGATTTTGAGTTATAGTCAACACTGAGGGAAGGAGCTGTTTGGTTTCCACAGCATTGTAGCCGGTGACATAGCTGAGTCTGGTCACTGCATACAAAGGAGCAGAACAGACCTGCTAGCCTTTGGGGGCTGCGCAGATAAAGGTTTGCCCACGTAGCTGCTTTCAGGCCCCTCGGCAGTGCAGTTGCTCTGGCTGATTTATACATTCCTGCTAAATTGGCATGCCACAATCCTTTGGGGTTAAATTAACGTGTACCAAGTTAGAAAGCATCAGCTGCCAGTCTGGGTGCCTTCTGGAGGCTAGTGTGCCTTTACTCCCATGTCCTGAGCCGGCACTCTAGGCAGTCTCTGTGGCCAGCAGCTGCCAGAGTCCCTCAGGGGCCCGCTGCCCTGCCTTTGTGCATGAGGGGTTCTGGTCCCACACGGGGCTTTCATCTAGATGTACATTGTAGTCGGTCCTGGGCAAATCAGGAAGATTTGCAACTCCAAAAGCAAATACAACCAACATGACTTTATTCCTTAGCCTCTCCTTCCCCCCTCCCTCCCTCCTCTAAATAAACTCAAAGGAATTATTGTGACTAAATGGCAGCAATATAAATCTGTATATTGATTCTTGGAAGTTGAAGAAAAGAAACAAATTGGTAAAAGGTTAAAGAAAACTTACACAGGGAATAGGTACGCATTACAAAAGGAAAGTGTCTGGAGTGTTATTTAAGAAAAGCTACAGTCGAGTGACTGGCTATATTAAGGAAATTTCATGTTCCGTATGTCATTAGACTGTCCTTGGTCTGGAATCTGGCTGTAAGGCGGGCAGGATTTTTTAAAGTGAGCGGTTGTTCATCCTTAGCGGGCATGTTTTCTAACCGCTGTCTTCTTCCCCTTCCCCCAGAGGTAGTCTGGGTGCCCCTTGCTCAGTCGTGTGTGTGTGTGTGTGTGTGTGTGTGTGTGTGTGTGTGTGTGTGTGTGTGTGTGTGTGTGTGTGTGTGTGTGTGTGTGTGTGTGTGTGTGTGTGTGTGTGTACATGTGCACACGTTAAGCAGGCTTTTCCCTAATGAGCTGTGGCACCAGCTGCAAGAGAGGCAAATCCTGTTACTCTCCGCAGCTCCTCTGAAGCCACAGAGCTGTGGTAGGAATGGAGTCTCCTTTTACCCCTTTCTGCTGTTTTCTTTCCCCGTCCTCTGCTGTCCCTGAGCATCTTGGCAAAGTTCAGATTTCTGTGCTCACAGTTCAATGCGCACAGTGAAAGAATACAAAAGGCCCAAGGAGAGAAAGTGAGAAGAGGAAATAAAAAAAGCTTGGGGTGGATGTCTTTAGGAGGAGGGTCCCTTGTGCCTTAGTCTAAGACTTAAGCTCTGGGTTGAAACCTTAAGTAGTAAAGCTTTGAATAACCTGGATCGCTGGACTCTCTTTGGAGACAGTTTTATCCGTACTTAAAGCAGTGGGTTATGTATGAAGAGAATTCAAATTCCTTATATCAAAAAACAGGATACTGGTATCTCCTCAGTCTTTGCTCTCTTTCCATAGAGGAAGATGAGATAAATATAATATTACTTTGTGCAGCATTTGTTTTGTGTATCACGGGTGGTATTTACCTCCCTTCTTTGTCCATACCACCCCTTGGAGACCACATACTTCGTGTGAGTAACACACAGCATCTTGCTGTGAAAAGTATTTTTTAATTATGGTAACAATTTTAAAACATTTATATCATTGCTACAATTAAAAGTTAACCCATTAGTCGGGTGCTGGTGGCTCACACCTGTAACACTAACTACTCAGGAGGCTGAGATTTGCGGATCACAGTTCAAAGCCAGCCCGGGCAGAAAAATCCCTATAATTTTTTTTTTTGCCAGTCCTGGAGCTTGAACTCAGGGCCTGGGTGCTGTCCCTGAGGGCCTGGGTACTGTCCCTGAGCTTCTTTTGTTCAAGACTGGTGCTATACCACTTGAGCCACACCTCTGCTGCTGGATCTTTCTGTGTATGTGGTACTGAGGAATCAAACACAGGACTTCGTGCATGCTAGGCGAGCACTCTACCACTAAGCCACATTCACAGCCCCCTATGAGATTCTTATCGCTAGTGAACCACTCAAAAACCAGAAAGTGGAGCTGTTGCTTAAAGTGGTAGAGCAAAAGCCAAAAGAAAAAAGAAAAATCATGAAAATGACTTTTTTCCTGTTAACAAGATTTCATTGTACAGTAATTAATTACCATTAGCCACCAGTGTGTTTCTGTAGTATTATTTTCATTGTTATATTCAGTAGTGTATTTTTATGGTTGTGAAACAAACACATCTCCAGAGCTTTTCATCTTGCACAACTCAAACTACTCTTTAAACAGAGATGGGGAAAGTCTGGCCTGAGGCCCATTGAAGGCCTAGGAAGTCAGTTGGTAAATGAGGGGACAGACAGACAGGAATGTATCTGCTCTGATTGTACTGATAACTTTGTATGGCCCATAATGATGTTATAAAAGGCCATATGACCTTTGGCAGGAAAATATTTCTACACCTTTGCAAAAGTTTCTTTCTCTTTTTTTTGTTGGTCATGGGACTTGAACTCTGGGCATGGGCACTGTCCCTCAGCTCCAGGTGAGCGCTCTACCACTTGAGCCACAGTGCCACTTCCTGTTTTTCTAGTGGTTAAACTGGCGAAAAAAATCTCATGGGCTTTCCTGCCCAGGCGGGCTTTGAACCCTGATCCTCAGATCTCAACCTCCTGAATAGCTAGGATTACAGGTGTGAGCCACCTAGGCCCAGTTTGGTTCTAGTTTTTAATGATAACTTAAAAAAATTGTTGTTACAAGGGTGACCGGTCACAATTACATAAGTCAGATAATGAGTACAGTACATCTCTTTTTGGACAATGTCACTCCTAATGATTTAACCATCTTCTTAACTCAGGTCTGGCATTTGTGCATCCATGCCTGCATGCCTCTCCCCCATCCTAGTATATTTCCAGGTGGCGTTCTGTTATATTAAACATAGTATTGTAGAATTACGTTTTAAAAGGCAGTCTTGTATTTGAACCTGTTTGTCTACAGACTGTACTGAGTTATTTACCATATTCTAGGACCTATGATGTGGGGGTAAATGGGAAGCAAGGAAAGGGGCTGGAATATTGTTTGAAAGACAGCATGGGCCTGTTCATTTCTCCTAATCCAACAGTCCGGACTCTGTATCCTTCTATTGTACTTATCCTATAAGAAAGCAAACTTTTCTCCCAGAGAGAAGCCTGAGAAGCCTCTTGTCTCACTTAGTAGTTGACTGAAGATCATTTATGATTTTGTTCCCCCTTCATATTGATTTAGGGAGCCTGGGGGCGAGCTCAGTGGTTGAAGCCTTCTCTACAGGTGCCAGGCCCAGGAGCTGTCCTCAGCCAAAAAAGTTAATGCACATCTTACATTCTACTCCAAATCATGATTATTTTTTAAAAATAAAGTCACCATTAAATGTTTTCCAAGTCTGGTCTCTAAGAGATCACGCATATCCTATGTTAGACTTCTGGCAGTCCTCTCTTGAGCAATGCCCTCCTGGTTCTTGCCTTATGTTCTCAAGTGTGGCTGTTAAAACAACTTAATTTGGTATGTCCTCTGTGTGTGTGTATGTAGACGCACATGCACGAGTGCACGTTTGCCTAGGATTTGAACTCAGAGTCTGGGCATTGTCATTGAGATTTTTTTGCTCAAGGCTAGTGTAGTGCTCTGCCACTTGAGCCATAGCTCCAGTCCTGGCTTTTTGGTGGTTAATTGGAGTCTCATGGACTCCTGTCTGGGGCTGGCTTTGAAGTTCAGTCCTCAGATCTCGGCCTCCTAGGTAGTTAGAATTACTTGGCAGAGCCAGTAATATATTTAGTAATAATATAAACTCTAGGAGACATTACATAGTTCAGTCTAAGCACCTCTAATGAAAAATGAGCATTTTTGGGCTGGGACTTTACATCAGTGGAATAGTACTTGGCGTGTGCAAAGGCCTGGGTCCCATCTCTACTATTCTTCAGAGTTGGAAGCCACACTTAAGAGCAAGCAAGTTGCACTTTTGATGTACTCTGGGAGAGGAGGGACTCATAGGCAGGTGTGTTGCAGGGTACATAGCTACTGTAGTTCAGGCATCGAAATTGGAGGATTGGCAAAGTGAAATTCACCTGGGAAGACCGTAGAGAAAAGTCTTTGTGCCTGGTGCTGGTGGCTCACACCTTTAATCCTAATTACTCAGCAGGCTGAGATCTGAGGATTGTGGTTCAAAGCCAGCCTAGGCAGGAGAGTAGTCCGTGACACTCTTAGCTCCAGTAAACCACTCAGAAAACTGGACGTGGCACTGCGGCTCAAGTGGTAGAACGTTCACCTTGAGCTGAAGAGCTGAGGGACAGCACCCAGGCCCAGAGTTTAAGCCCCACGACCGACCAAAAAAAAAAAAAAGTCTTTGTGTGATGTACAGTTGGCCCAGAAAAGGGATTTCCAGGCCCTAGACTGTACACATGAGTGTTTGCAAACGTAAGCAAAACAAAGGCATCTCACTAAGGCATTACTCTCCAGATGATGTAAGAGCCGTCTTATTCTAGCAATCTCCTCTAGACATGCAGGAGTAGCATCATTAAAGTAAAAGTTGCCAAATTTCTTCCTCCCAGTTCTGTTTAGTTCAAAATACAGTGCTGCAGTTGGTTTATTTTTGAAACCGTTATATAACAAAGAGTACTTGTAATTGATTATAAAGAATTTAATGCTCCTGTATTTTGTTTTGCCACTAAATTAGAAAACTATACAATATGCAAACTAGTTGATTATACAGCTAGCATGGCTTTGCAAAAAAGAAATACGCACCTGTATCACAGCCATGGGGCTGGGATGAGATCTGGAGGATTGCCGTTAGTAAGTAGTCAGCCGGGAACCGTTTCCAAGCTCCGTCTCCAAAATAGACAACAAAAAAGCAGGCTGAGCTGGGCGCCCATGGCTCACACTTGTAACCCTAGCTGCAAAAGGGGCTGAGAGCTGAGGATTGTGCTGCCAAGCCAGCCTGTGCAGGGGAGACCCTAAGACTCAACTCCAGAAAATTACTCAGAAAAAGCTGGAGGTGGTGCTGAGTTTAAGTGACAGAGCGCTAGCTTTGAGCAGATTAAGCTCAGGACAGCTCTCAGTCCCTGAGTTCAAGCCCTAGGATCAACACACACACACACACATGCACACACGCATGCACGCACACACACACACACACACACACACACACACACACACACACACACTGGGCCTCAAGTGTTAGAATACAGGTCTAGCAGGTGCAAGACCTGAGTTCAGTCCCTGCCCCCCATTACTGTCTTCCCCAACCTCCTCCCTCCCACACACAAACACTGGGGCTCAAGTGTTAGAATACAGGTCTAGCAGGTGCAAGACCCTGAGTTCAGTTCCTGCCCCCCATTACTGTCTTCCTCAACCCTCCCCAAGAACTGTGGGTATGTCTTCCAGAGTGTAGACAAAAGGAATGGGAGGGATGGTAGGGGCAGTAAGAGAAACTCCAGGAAAAACCTGAAAGCTCTCTTTGCTCCTCTTGCAGCAGTAACTGGGGGAAGAGGGAAAATGGCAGCAAGACCTTTGCTTCATTGACCAGCCATTTTCTGTTGTTTGGGCTCTGTGTTTTTGGTGGTAGTGTAGATTTTAAGAAGTCTCAGTATTTAATCTCTCTCTTTCCTCTTCTCTCTCAGGAGTTAGAGGCAGCTCTTCACAGAGATGATGTGGAGTTTATTAGCGATCTGATTGCCTGCTTGCTTCAGGGCTGACATCAGCAAAGGGATATCAAGTGAGTAACTACTAACTGTGCTCTTAGCACATATTTATCGCACAGGGATAGCTAGCCAATCATAGCATCTACCCCTAGTCCATATAAGACAGTATACCCTAATGCATAATATGCAAATGAGCTCCCAGGCTCTGTGTCTGCGCTTTCTTTTTTTTTTTTGGCGGGGGTGGGGGGGGTGGGGGGGGGAGGTCCGGTCATGGGGCCTGAACTCTGGGCCTGGGCGCTGTCCCTCAGCTCTTCAGCTCAAGGCTAGCGCTCTACCACTTGAGCCACAGCGCCATTTCCGGCTTTTTTCTTTTTGCTTATGTGGTGCTAAGGAATTGAACCCAGGGCCTCATGCATGCAAAGCAAGCGCTCTACCACTGAGCCACCTTCCCAGCCCCTGCTCATTCTTTACTGTGATGGTTGAGTTTGCTTTTCACAAATCTGTTACCATTTACTCGTAGCTACACCAGCTGCCACTCAAGTGTAGAATTTTTGTCTCTTGTTTGTGCCTATTTCTGATTTTTGTTTGAAATATTGGTGAAATACCGCCTAACAAAACGATAGAGTTTTCTATATTTCTTGCACTTGTGTCTTCTGTTGTCCACATAACCTGGTAGCAGTAGCATAATTTACTTGGTGCCTCTGGGCTCTCTGATGCCGTTATAACTGGCAAATAAATAGCTCTCTAGTGTCTGTGAAGGCACTAGCAAGTAAATTTGATCAATGTTGACAAAACTGTTTTGTGCTGAGATCTGTTTTCTTGGTGGTGGTTGTCTTTGGAGCCTGGGATGGGCTGTGTTGTACAGGCTAGTCTAGAACTCCTGGGTTCAAGGGGTTCTCCTTGAAGTTCTCACCCTTCTGGATAGCTGGACTACAAGTATGTGCCACTGTACCTCACCTTTCCCTTATTTTTGGAAAAGAGCCCTGACATTTGTTAGCCTTCCCTTTTGTAGAGCCCCTGCCTAGCATGCATGAGGCCCTGGGTCTGTTTATTTCCTCTTGCTGCACAAATAAACACTCCCCAAAGTAGAGATGCTGGATTCTGAGGAGGGTCTCATGGTTCTCTGGGCCCTTGTGGACTCTCCGAAGCTCCTTGGCTTTGCTGGGGTGCACGGCCGTGCCAGGCCCATGTCCCCCTGAGAACCAGGAGCAGACTCGCCCCGGCCGATAGACACGACAGGTGAAAAGGTCGAGCAATCAGCACAAGTTGCAAAAGCATTATCAGAGATGTATTTTTATAAGTACAAAAGAAGGAAAACTGAGGGTACATGTAAATGGACAAAATGTACAAAGCAGTTGACAGGCTGCCTCACACAACTCAGGAGCGCTGTTCTGTCTCCTGGGCAGGGAGAGTGTCGGTGTTCACATTGATGGGTGATTGGGGTTATCTGCACTGTGTGGGTCCAGCACTTGCACTTGTAGAGCAGGGGTCTGAGGTTACATGCTTTCAGAGTCGTAGGAGCCAACAGCTCTGGAGCACGCCCAAGTTCTGCTAGTAGTAGAATATTGCCTATCTTCTGTTCCCCAAGGTTGATGATAAGCACCTGGGTTCTTCTGTTCACTCTTGCTGGGGTTTCTTTTTCCATTTTCTTCTCTAGTATACACAGGGGTGTTTTTGTTGTTTTTGTTTTGTCAGTCCTGGGGCTTGAACTCAGGGCCTGGAAACTGTTGCTGAGCTTATTTTGCTCAAGACTAGCACTCTATCACTGAGCCATGATGCCACTTCTAGCTTTTACTGTGTGTGTGGTACTGAGGAATTGAACCCAGGGCTTTATTCATGCTAGGCAAGCACTGTACCACTGAACCACATTCCCAACCCCACTTTCTTTGTTTTGTTTTGCTTTGCTTTCAAAAACAAAATCTAATACTGAAAGTTTGTCCTTTAAACATTATCTCTTTGGAAATTACAGTGCTCCTGCTAAATGTGTTTATTTGAACTTGTGACATCATGCAGTAAAATCACATATCTTCAGCATACAGGCCACTTCTGTGTGTGCGCATGACTGGGTCTGTGTACTGGTTTGGGGGTTTGAACTAAGGCCTGGGTACTGTCCTTTGGCTTTTTTTGCTCAAAGCTGCCTATCATTTGAACCACAGCTCCACGTCTGGCTTTCTGGTGGTTAATTGGAGATAGGAGTCTCATAGACTTTTTCTGCCAGGGATGGCTTTGAACTAGGAGCCTCATGTCTCAGCCTCCTGAGTAGCTAGGATTACAGATGTGAGCCACTGGCACCTGGCAGGCCAATGGATTTGAACAAATGAATGTGCCATGTAGTCATCATTCTGCTCAGAAACATAGAACATTTCCATCTTCCCAGAAAGTTGTCTTTGTAGTTGCTCTCCCATGTAAACTGGTCTGGCTGTCAGCGGCCTCAGTTTTACTAAGATACCTTGTGGTAGTGTTGTAGAATTTATGCTAATGGGACAACACACTGTCAAGTCCAGCTTCTTTCATTCAGTGCAATGTCTGCAGAATTCTTTGGGATTGCTGTTTGTATTAATTTGTTCATTTTGGCCAAGTGAAGGATTAAATTGTATCTAGTGAAAAATAAATTGCAAGCTGTTTATCCTTTCCATGTGTTGCTTTCCATGTGTTTCCATGTGTGTTGCTTTTGAGGTTGTTACGATAAAGCTACTGTGAGTATTTGCATGCAAATGTTGCTGTAAATGTGTTTTCATTTATTTTGAGAATTTCTGAATCTTATGGTAATGGTATGTTTAACGGCAAGAAACTGCCAAACTCTTTTTCCAAAGTGGTTGTGACATTTTATATTTCTACTAGTGAAATAGGAGAAGTCTAGTTGCTTGCTCTATATCTTTACCAACATTTGCTCTTTTAATTTCACCTATTTAAGGTAGTAACTCACTGTCATTTTAATTTGTATTTTCCCGATGACCAGGAATGTTGGACATCGTTCTTGTTCATTTGTACATCTCTTCTTGGTGAAACATTTACTCACATCTTTTGATTACTTATGTTCCGTTAGGGGTATTTACTAGTTTGTAGATGGAACTGTTTAGATTTTTTATGCAGTCTGGATGTAAGTCCCTTGTTAGACATACAATGTCAAAGTGTAAATATTTGCTCCTAGTGTGTATTTTCCATTTATGTTTTTAAAGAACAAGAGTTTTTATTTAGCTGGGCACTGATGGCTCACACCTGTAATCCAAGCTACTCAGGAGGTTGAGATCTGAAGGTTGTGGTTCAAAGCCAGCTCTGGCAGGAAAGTCCTAAGACTCATCTCTCCAGTTAACTACCAGAAAACCAAAAGAGGCTTTGTGGCTCCAAGTGATAGAGAGCTAGCTTTGAGTGCTAGCCTTGAGTGAAAGACCCCAGGGACAGTGCCCAGTCTCTTGAGTTAAAGCCCCATGACCTCCCTCCCTCCA
Source organism: Dipodomys merriami (assembly GCF_024711535.1). NCBI lineage: Eukaryota > Metazoa > Chordata > Mammalia > Rodentia > Heteromyidae > Dipodomys > Dipodomys merriami. Next base: position 14,587 of record NW_027203513.1, on the reverse strand, counting down.
AAAAAAGTTTCATTTAGTTCAAGTCAATGTAATATATTTTTTCCTATATATTTCACATTTTTTTCTGTGTGCGAAATCAGTGATACTACAAAAGGATCATTTTCACATGCTTTCTTTTAGCGATTTTTCCAGATTTAGCTTCTTATAAGTTGTCTTCTCGCTGCATTTAGGGCTAGCATTTTCTGCCGAGATAAGAAGTCCCAGGATTTTTTTCCTTTGGCTGTCTTGATTTGGAGCCCTACTGTTCCAGATCTTAGCCTTCCTCAGAATTGGGATGACAGGCGTGGAATGCCCAATTCTGTGTTTGTTGGTTGGCTGGCCTCAAACCATGGTCTTCCCAGGTCATCTCAGCCGTGTGATGTAGCTTGGGGCAGCACCTGTGTGATGTCTTGTTGTTAGGTGTTTATAGAACTTCTCTAGGTATTCTTGTCAAATCACCCCATTTATTATTGCAAAATTCCAATTTCAGTATTTTTTGAGTTGGTCCTAAGATTAGCTCACAGCTGGTGCTGTATGCCTTGAGCCATACCTCCATCTAGGATTTTTTTTGCTGTTTTTGTTTTGTTTTGTTTTAGATAAGAATCTCAGGTTGTCTGTTGGGCTGGCTTTGAACCATGATCCTCAGATTTCATCCACAGGCTTAGCTACATTGTAAAGTCCTGTCCAAAACAAAACAAAAGATCTGTTAGCTATTTTGGCCTAGGTTCTGTGATCTTAAAGAAGAAACACTTTCAAGCTGGGTACCTGTAACTCAGGAGTCTGAGATCTGCAGATCAAGCCAGCCTAGGCAAGAACCTATGAAACTCTATATTTCCAATTAACAAGTAAAAGTACCAGAAGTGGAACTGTGGATCAAGTGGTAGAGCCCTAGCTTTGAGCAAAAAAGCTCAAGGACAGCACCCCCAGGTCCTGAGTTCAAGCCTCAGGATTCACATCTACCCACACAAATAAAGGATAGACACTGTCAGTCAGTGGCTGTGGCTCCAGTACTGGGGATGGTGCACTGCTGCGCTCTACCGCAGGCCTCAGATTATCTTATACAACCTCTTCACTTGCTGATTTACAAGAACTCCTGCTAAATATTGTCTCATCAATCATGTGCATGCATTAGTTAAGCCTCACCAATGCTTGAAGCGTGTGGAAGGAGGCGATTCTACTTTTCACTTAGTCTGCATTGTGTATGGTTCTTTGCCTTAGTAAGGAGACTGGATACCTTTTCATGTCCCTGACATGTGCTTCTAAGAGGTCAATAGCTGCCTGTTTTCTATGATATCCCAAACACATTGCAGCTGTTAAATCAGTTGCTTTGCCTAGTCATGAATTCTGCCAGTTCCAGCCAGCTGACCCTTAAAAGTGGCCAGTACCCCAGCCCTCTGCCTCTGTCTGTGGGCTGGCCAATAGAAGGGAAGTGTCGTCTGTCTGAAGCTGGCTGAAGAGCTCTTTGCTGACTTCTATCAAGTGGCTAACCTTGGGTGTTAGAAAGCAGTTGACTCATCCTTGTTTTCATTCTCTTTCTACTGCTCTGTCTTGGTTTCTTTGCTATAAGAAACAGGTAACTTCAAGTAGGTCTTCGTCTCTTTATTCATGCAATACTAACTTACAACCAGTGGTCTTTCCTAATATTTTGAATAGGAAAGTAAAGAGAAAATGGATCTTTAAGAGTATTTGGAGGCTGGGAATGTGGCTCAGTTGTAGAGTGCTTGCCTAGCATGCATTTGAATTCCTGAGTACCACATACACAGAAAAGACCAGAAATGGCACTGTGGCTCAAGTGGTAGAGCACTAGCCTTGAGCAGAAGAATTCAGGGACCATGCCCAGGCCCTGAGTTCAATCCCCAGGCCTGGCATGTACACATGTACGCATGCACGCATGCATGCATAAATAAATAAATAGGATGAGCAAAAGATTAGACAGTTGTCTCCACTTCGTAGTTTGCTGTTGACTTGCGTGTGCTGCTGCCTGTGTTTTAAGAGTTCTCTGTGGGGAGCTCTTAGGACACGTTTATCTTCTTTGGAACTTCATGTAGTTGGTCTAATACATAAAGCAGCCAAGACCGTCAGATCCTCCTTGTTGCCATTGATAAGTTTGTCAGCTCTCAAGCCACAGCTTTGTGTACATTCATGTATTTTTGTCTGGGCCTTATGGATAGGCCTCAGACATTCCACAGCTACCTGGAAGACATTATCAACTACTGCTGGGAGCTTGAGGAGGGGAAACCCAACCCCCTGAGAGAAGCCAGTTTCCAAGACCTGCCTCTTCGTACCCGTGTGGAGATTCTGCACCGCCTCTGTGATTACCGGCTAGATGCAGATGATGTCTTCGATCTACTCAAGGTGCTTCCCTGAAAGCCCTTTCTCTAGCACAGTAAAAACCCAGTAGTTGAGAATGGAGCTTTGAAATCAGAGCCTAGACACTGTCCCTAAGCTTTTTTGCTAAAGGCTAGTGCTCTACCACTTGAGCCACAGTGCTGCTTCTATCTTTTAGTGGTTAGTTAGACGTAAGAGCTCTTGGATCTTTTGGGGGGGGGGTGGTAGGAATTTGAACTAGGGCCTGGACATTGTCCCTGAGCCTTTTTTGTTTTGTTTTTGTTTTGCTCAAGGTTAATGCTTTACTACTTGAGCCACAGTTCCACTTCTGGCTTTTTGGTCATGAATTGGAGATAAAAAGGCTCATGGCCTTTCCTGCCTGGGCAGGCTTTGAGTCATGATCCTCAGACCTCAGCCTCCTGAGTAGCTGGGATGACAGACATGAGCCACGGATGCCCGGCTGGCAGGTGTCCGGATCATACAGGATTAGACCTGGTGATGACTTCTAGTCCTTTCTTGGTCATGTCATTTAGAAGTAGTCTTCATTCAGGACTCCAGCCTAGGTCAGGCCCTGGGGTAAATTGGGAGTCTCAGCTGGAGCAGAATGTTGCTGTGGGTTCTGACTGAGCTGCCATAGTGGATTACATGGGACAGAGCCTTAGAACATCTTATCCTACCCACTACCTTTTGTGTACATATAAAGTAAATCTAAGCCAGGTAGTCAGACCATTCATTGGAATTCTCCGTTTTTGGAGGGGTGGGAGCCGTGGTTGGGGTAGGGAACATTTCAAGTATTTCTATATCTTGTTCTTCGAAGAAGGTACCCCCATCCCATTCTGTGTTTTATCTGCCCAGATGGAAAAATGATATCCTGTACTTGGCATTTTGAAACAGGTGATAAGTTCGTGTATTGAAGTTTTCTTCCATTTATTTAGTTCATTGTTTTCCCCAACCCTCCTTCCTTTTCTGCCAAGGGTCTGGATGCAGACAGTCTCCGTGTAGAAGCTCTAGGGGAAGACAATTCAGGGGCACTCTACTGGTATTTCTACGGAACATGAATGTATAAAGAGGATCCAGTACAAGGGAGGTCTAATGGGGAACTCTCCTTGAGCAGGTAAAGTCTTCAGTGTCAAGGCTGTAATAGCTACATGTAAAAATGTCTTTAAAGTTACATGCCTCAGTGCTGGGTTGTGGCTTAAGCCATAGAGCACCACTTTGCAAACCTTACGCCCTAGGCTCAAACCCTGGTACCACACATACATAAAAGAAGAAAGCTCATACAAACAAAGAAAGCTAGAACTTTATTTTCTAATGAGGGGAATTAACTGTATCAGCATTCTTGAAGGGAGAGTAATTTCATATACAAATAAAAAGGAGCAGGGCACCAGTTGCTCACACCTGCTATATTTCCAGACATGTTTAAAATATGTCCCAATCAATCTCACCCCTTATATCAATTTCCTTTCCCCCTTCTCCCCTTCCTACCATCCCAAAACAATTTCAACATGCTTCCTTGTTCAATTTTCATAGCTGCAAGCCATCTCTTTCAATCAAATTTATACCCTTCCAAAATATGTTTCAAAATTATGCACCCTTGGCCTCTTCCTCTCGGTCCCATATTGAACTCGAGTTGGAAGAGGCCAGTCCGGTCTCAAAATGGAGGTAAAACCGCCGCCCGGGTCGCCCCCAGCCTGACTCTGGCTGTCGCTCCTGTCACTGGGGGGAGGAGGGCCATGATCCAAAGGAACCAGAGCAGCTGCGGAAGTTGTTTATTAGTGGTCTGAGCTTCAAAACTACAGATGATAGTTTAAGAGAACATTCTGAGAAATGGGGCACACTCACAGATTGTGTGGTAATGAGAGATCCTCAGACAAAACGTTCCAGGGGCTTCGGTTTTGTGACTTACTCTTGTGTTGAAGAGGTGGATGCAGCCATGTGTGCTAGACCCCACAAGGTTGATGGGCGTGTTGTGGAACCAAAGAGAGAGGTTTCTAGAGAGGATTCTGTGAAGCCAGGAGCCCATCTAACAGTGAAGAAAATTTTTGTTGGTGGTATTAAAGAAGATACAGAAGAATATAATTTGAGAGACTACTTTGAAAAATATGGCAAGATTGAAACCATAGAAGTTATGGAAGACCGGCAGAGTGGAAAAAAGAGAGGATTTGCCTTTGTAACTTTTGATGATCATGATACAGTTGATAAAATTGTTGTTCAGAAATACCACACTATTAATGGGCATAATTGTGAAGTGAAAAAGGCCCTTTCTAAACAAGAGATGCAGTCTTCTGGATCACAAAGAGGTCGTAGAGGTGGATCTGGCAACATTATGGGTCGTGGAGGAAACTTTGGAGGTGGTGGAGATAATTTTGGATGTGATGGAAACTTTGGTGGAAGAGGAGGCTATGATGGTGGAGGTGGTGGCAGCAGAGGTAGCTATGGAGGAGGTGATGGTGGATACAATGGATTTGGAGGTGATGGTGGCAACTATGGTGGCCGTCCTGGTTATAGTAGTAGAGGAGGCTATGGTGGTGGTGGACCAGGTTATGGAAACCAAGGTGGAGGATATGGGGGTGGTGGAGGAGGATATGATGGTTACAATGAAGGAGGAAATTTTGGTGGTGGTAACTATAATGATTTTGGAAATTACAGTGGACAACAGCAATCAAATTATGGACCCATGAAAGGGGACAGTTTTGGTGGAAGAAGCTCTGGCAGTCCATATGGTGGTGGTTATGGATCTGGTGGTGGAAGTGGTGGATATGGTAGTAGAAGGTTTTAAAACAACAGAAAAAAAGGCTACAGTTCTTAGCAGGAGAGAGAGAGCGAGGAGTTGTCAGGAAAGCTGCAGTTTACTTTGAGACAGTCGTCCCAAATGCCTTAGAGGAACTGTAAAAATCTGCCACAGAAGGAACGATGATCCATAGTCAGAAAAGTTACTGCAGCTTAAACAGGAAACCCTTCTTGTTCAGGACTGTCATAGCCACAGTTTGCAAAAAGTGCAGCTATTGATTAATGCAACGTCGTGTCAATTAGATGTATATTCCTGAGGTCTTTTATCTGTTGTAGCTTTGTCTTTGTCTTTTCATTACATCAGCTATATTGCCCTGTGAATTGTGGTAGTGGTACCAGGAATAAAAAATTAAGGAATTTTTAATTTTTCAATATTTGTGTAGTTCAGTTTTTCTACATTTTAGTACAGAAACTTTAACAAAATGCAGTTTTGAAGGTGTTTCCTTGTGAGTTAACAAGTAAAGATCATTGTTAATTACTATTTTGTATGAATTTTGCTAAAGTTAACTGTAAAGAAACACCTACTGACTTGCAGTTTAAGGGGAATCTGTTCTCATTTCCAAACCATGATAAGAATGGGCGCTGACATGTGGAGAGAATAGATACTTGCATGTATGCATTGTGTGTTTTAGATACATAGGATTGGGTATTTAAATTAGCATATTTGTGAATTTAATAGCATTAAGATTACCTTCAAATGAAAAAAAACCCTCAAAATCCCTATTTGTGCATTTTCCTTCAATGTAATCATGGTTTTAGTGTGTTTTAAGATTTGCAGAATCATAGCTGTGTTTAGAACATCTCCATTCTACATTTACCTTGATCACATTGAGAATGACTGCTACCATAGTTTTGGAGTGTAAAGCATGTCTGCTGCCCTCTATTTAAATTTGTAAAGGGTAGGGGATGTTTTCCCCATCCCTTTAGAAACCATTCTTAATTTTTGATTCAGGACCACTAAGTGTGCAATGTCTGAGCATATTAGTGGATACCTGATTTTATTCTGTTTTTCCTTTGAGACCCCTGAGGCCTATAAATTTTATTACTTTTCTTTCCTTGGTTTAATTTCTCCATGCAAGTTTTCAGAGGAAGAGAATAAAAAGACACTTTATTGTCATATCCTTAAAAAAAAATTATGCACCCTCTACTATACCTTTGTCTCTGAGTCTCTTTTGTAATTTGGTTCAGCAGTATAGTAATGTGTATGCTATTTATTTATGAAAAGCAGTTTGTGATTTATTTATTTATTTATTTATTTATTTATTTATTTATTTATTTATTTATTTATTTATTTATGAAAAGCAGTTTGAGATCTCTGATCAGAATTAAAAAGAAAAGAGGGATAGTGCTTGCCTAGCCGGGCACTGGTAGCTACTCAGGAGGCTGAGATCTGAGGATCACCAATCAAAGCAAGCCCGGACAAGAAAGGCCATGAAACTCTTATCTCCAATAAAACCACCAGAAAACCAGAAGTGGTACAATGGCTCAAATGATACAGTGCTAGCCTTGAGCTGAAGAGTTCAGGGACAGCACCCAGACCTAGAGTTCAAGCCCCACAACTGACAAATAGATAGATAGATAGATACATACATACATACATAGATAGATACATAGATAGATACATAGATAGATACATAGATAGATGGTGCTTGCCAAGCAACTGAGTTTTATTCCCAGCACAACAAAAAAACAAAGCAAACAAAAAGCAAAGCACTTATGTGTGCATATTTTTAAAAGATAAGAACCTATAGCCTTTTTGGTCTAACAGTATGAAAATATAGAATTTTAGAAATTTAGGATATTTTGTTCTTGCCAATATATATAGTTTTCATATAACTAAAAAGGTGATATTTTGTTTTCTGAACAAATGTCCTCCAATTGCATTCACTTTCCTGTAAATGACATGATTTCCTGTAAAGTATACATACATACAGTGCCAATACCATGTTTTTGTTACCATGATTCTTTTTTTTTTTTTTTTTTTTTTTTGGGTCAGTCATGGGGGGGCCTGGGCGCTGTCCCTGCGCTCTTCAGCTCAAGGCAAGCGCTCTACTGCTTAAGCCACAGTGCCACTTCCGTTTTCGAGTGGTTTTATTGGAGATACGAGTCTCATGGACTTTCCTGCCCAGGCTGGCTTTGAACCATGATACTCAGATCTCAGCCTTCTGAGTAGCTAGGATTACAGGCATGAGCCACCAGCGCCCAGCTTACCCTGGTTCTTCAAGATAATTTGACGTTTGGTATTATGTTTGATGTCTATGTTTGAATACTGTTTGTAGTATCTTTTTTCTGTTGAGATCTAGTTTAATTCCATTTTGGTCTGATAGAATATTTCAATTTTCTTATATTTTCTCAGACTTCCTATATATTCTAGAAAGTCTTATGAGCTGCCAAGAAGAATGTGTATTGTGTTGTAACATCTATAGATGTCTGATGATTTCATTTTGTCTACACTGCCATTTAATGCTGCCATTCTAGGATTTCTTTACTGATGTTTTTGTATGGATAACCTATCTGTGAAAGTGAAATACTGAAGTCTCTCATTATTATTTACCAAAGTTTATAAGTTCAGAAATATTTAATAAATCTGAGTGTGAGCTATTTTGTGCATATATATTAACAATCATAATTTTTCTTCATGGATCATTACCTTCATTAATATGAAGCGACTTTGTTTCTTCAGACTAATTTTTAGCTTGCAATCTATAGTATCAGATATAAATATGGCTAATGCTGAACACTTTTGAAGTCCATTTGCTTGGAAGGTCTTTTTTCCCATTCTTTTACCCCAAGCCATGTGTTTCTTATAGGCAACAAAGAGTTAGGTCTTGTTTTAGGTATTGTTTTTTGATCTAAGTATCCATTATGTTTTTTGAGGGTTTTGTTTGTTCGATTTTTCAGTCATGGGGGTTGAACTCGCATCTTTCGATTTTTTAGTCATGGGGGTTGAACTCGCATCCTGGGCATTTTCTCTGAGCTCTTTTTGCTCAAGGCTAGTGCTCTACTACTTTGAGCTACCACTCCACTTCCAGGTTTCTAATGGTTAATTGGTGGCAAGAGTCTAATAGACTTTCTTGCCCAGGCTTGCTTTGAACCACGATCCTCAAATCTCAGCCTCCTGAGTAACTAGGATTACAGATGTGAGACACCAGAACCTGACTAGTGTATGTCTTTTGACTAAAGAACTAAGATCTTTAACATTCAATGTCAGTATTGAGAGAAGTATGCCATGTTTCCTGGCATTTTGTTTTTTTGTGATGTTTGCTTCTTCTGCGGGTAATTTTTCCCTAACTACCTTTTGTGGTGCTAGTTTGAAAGCCATAAATTCCAGTAGTTTTTGTTTTTTGTGGAATGTTGTTATTTCTCAACCAATTTTTATGGATAGCTTCACTATGTAAAATAGTCTGGGTTGACAGTTGTCTTTTGGGTCTGGAATAATGTCTTTCCAAGTCCTCCTTGCATTTAGTTATCTGTGTTGAGAAATCTGCTGTTTTTACAAGGAGCTTGTGATAGTAAGTTACTTGCTTCCTCTCTTTTGACATTTTCGATATTCTGTATATTTAGATAGCTTACTATACTGTATCTAGGAGCATTTCTTTTCTAATCTTGCCTGTTTGGAGTATGGTAGGCCTCCAGCATAAGGATGATACTCTATTTCTCAAACATTTTCTGCTATTATTTTGTTGAATAGGTTTTCAAAGCCTTTAGTTTTTATTTCTTCTTCCTCATCTATCCCTACATCTGTAGGTTTAATCTTTTGACTGTGTCTGAGAAGACTTGTATGTCTCTTGGTCCTTCTAAGTACTTTTGCAATGCTTTGACTGATCTAATTTATCTGCTCCAGTCTTTTCCAATATGCCTTAGAATCCAGGGTATCTTTGTACTCTTGGAAGACCTTCTTTAACAATGGTAGTAGTAGGAAGCAAAAGTAATTTTGAAATACATTTTTTTGTTTTTGTTTTTTTTTTGGTCAGGTCGTGGGGCCTGAACTCTGGGCCTGGACGCTGTCTCTCAGATCTTCAGCTCAAGGCTAGTGCTCTACCACTTGAGCCACAGTACCACTTCTAGCTTTTTTCTTTTTTGCTTATGTGGTGCTGAGGAATCAAACCCACGGCCTCATGCATGCAAGGCAAGCGCTTCACCACTGAGCCACCTTCCCAGCCCTTGAAATACATTTTGAAGGAGGATGAATAATTAATTAGCACACACAAGGCCCTGGATTGGATCCTCAACATCATAAAATTTTTTTTAAAGAATCTAAAGTAAGTAAGTATTCACAGAATTGCCAGATTTTATGCACACTCAGCAAAGTCCATCAATGAACCAAACCTTCCCTTTGATCCTACACAAATTTACACATCAAGCAATGCTCTAGAATAATGTTACAGCCCTAAACATTAAAACAAATAACAATATTCTTTTTTTTGGGGGGTGGGGGTGGTCCGGTCATGGGCCTGAATTCTGGGCCTGAGCGCTGTCAGCTCTTCAGCTCAAGGCAGGCACTCTACCACTTGAGCCATAGCGCCACTTCTGGCCCTTTTTTTCTGGTTATGTGGTGTGCTAAGGAATCGAACTCAAGGCCTCATGAGTACAAGGCAAACGCTGTACCACTGAGCCACCTTCCCAGCCCCGAAATAACAATATTCTTACCATGAAGTTTTTCTTGGATCCTGTGGGCTTCAGCTAATTGCTCTTCAGCAGCTCATCTTCCAAGGCCAGTTTCCTTTCTAGCAACAGCCAGATCATATTCCAGACTTTGTCGTAATGCTTCGCCTTTTTCAACCTCAGACCGCAGCTTGGCAATCTGGCTCTCATAGCTTGACAAGTAAAAACAAATTTGTAAGCTTAACAGATAACATTAAAACATGTTTCTAAGATAGTGATATCATGTACTTAACCATTTAAACTTCTTAGAAAAACTTGATTCCATACATTTGTAAGAATTCACAAATTTGTATTTTCTGAAACACTAGAAATATTATTGTATCAAATGATATTCAGTAGTTCCTTGCTTTAGAGGGAGAAAAAAACAACAACTCGTAAAGCCAGGCACCTATAGTTCATGCCTGTAATCCTAGTAACCCAGAGCTACTTTATGCAGAAGACAAAGGCTCAAAGCCAGCCCAGCAAAGTCCATGAGACTTCCCTTTCCAAAATAAGTAGCAAAATAAGTAGCAAAAAGCTTGGCTAGAGGTAAGGCTCAAGTAGCAGAATACAAGTAAACTAGCAAGCTTAGCCAAAAACATTTAAACTCTCATATGAATTGTTATACAAATAAAGAAAAATCATGCCTTTTAATGATAAGTAAGTACTTAAAGAACATGAAACATAAGTAATTAAAACTTATTTTCTCAGCCAGGCGCCGGTGGCTCACGCCTGTAATCCTAGCTACTCAGGAGGCTGAGATCTGAGGATCACGGTTCAAAGCCAGCCCAGGCAGGAAAGTCCATGAGACTCTTATCTCCAATAAATCACTAGAAAGCTGGAAGTGGCGCTGTGGCTCAAGCAGTAGAGTACTCACCTTGAACTGAAGAGCGCAAGGACAGCGCCCAAGCCCAGGGTTCAAGCTCCACGACCAACAAAAAAACCCACAAAACTTATTTTCTCTACTTCTATTCTATAAACATAATCACAAAGAAAACTGCATCAAAGTACAATTTTGTTTGTGTGGGTGGGGGGTGGTCATAGGGCTTGAACTCTGGGTCTGGGTGCTGTCCCTCAGCACTTCAGCTGAAGGCTAGTGCTCTACCATTTGAGCCATAGCGCCACTTCTGGTTTTCTGGTGGTTCATTGGAGATAAGAGTCTCATAGACTTTCCTGCCTGGGCTGGATTTGAACCACATCCCTTAGATCTCAGCCTCCTGAGTAGCTAGGATTACAGACAACACCTGGCTAAAAGTACAATTTATTAAACATTGTCTATATTATTTTTTGTTGATTATGACATCAGTGGCAAAACATATAGTAATAAAAGTGGCAACTCTTGGGTCTGGGAAGGTGGCTCAGTGGTAGAGGGCTTGCCTTGCATGCATGAGGCCCTGGTTTCGATTCCTCAGCACCACATAAGCAAAAAGAAAAAAGCTGGAAGTGGCACTATGGCTCAAGTAGTAGAGCGCTAGCCTTGAGCTGAAGAGCTGAGGGACAACGCCCAGGCCCAGAGTTCAGGCCCCACGACTGACCCCCTCCCCTAAAAAAAGTGGCAACTCTGCAAAAATCATAACAAACTACTAATATATGATCCTCCATTAACAATTATGAAATAGGTCAGAGAGAACTAGATGATTTAAAAGGTCCTTTTTCTAATTCTAAAATCATATGATTTAATCAATGATTCATATTAAATACTTATGTGGTAAGCACTGTGAAAGATACAAACCAAATGTTACTGAACTACTGAGTCAAGGAATTAAATTCTACAGAAGGTATATAGGTTCAGTTTTATAAGAGTACCTCACAAAATCCAGTTAAACTGCTTACTATATCAGACTGTGGTCTATATATCTATCAAATAAAGAAAAGACAAAAGGCTGTGTGAAAGTAGTTCATGCCTATAATCCTAGCTACTCAGGAAGCTGAGATCTATAGATCATGGTTTGAAGCCAGTCTAGGCAAGAAAGCCCAAGAGTTTCTTATTTTCAATTAACTACCAAAAAAGCCAGTAGTGGGGTTGTGGCTCAAGTTGTAGACTACTAACCTTGAGTAAAATGTCTCAGGGACAGTGCCTAACCCTAAGTTCAAGCCCTAGGGTCAAAATCAAACAAGGAAAGAAAAGACAAAGGGACTTCTGAAAGACACATCAGAAATTACTACTAGCTGCTATTAATATGTATGTGGCAGAAACTACATTCTTTCTTCACAAATAAAGAACCAGTGAGTGGGGCTGGGAAGGTGGCTCAGTAGTAGAGTGCTTGCTTTGCATGCATGAGGCCCTGGGTTTGATTTCTCAGCACCACATAAGCAGAAAAAGTTGGAAGTGGGGCTGTGGCTCAAGTGGTAGAGCACTAGACTTGAGCAGAAGAGCTGAGGGACAGTGCCAGTTCAGGCCCCACAGCCAACAAAAACAAACAAATAAATAATGAGGTTTGGAGGTATGGATCAGTGACAGAGCATAGTATACACAAGATCCTGAGTTCAATATTCACCACAAGGGCAAAAAAGTGGGGAAGGAGAAAGAAAAAACCATATGACATAGTAATTTACAAATGTCCATTAGCATGTAAGAAGAGAAACAGCCAGGGCCCAGTGGCTCACACCTGTAATCCTAGCTAAGGATCATGGTTCAAAGCCAGCAGGGGCAGAAACGTCCCTGAGACACTTATCTCCAATTAACCACTCAAAAAAACAGAAGTGTTGCTGTGACTCAGAGGTAGAGTGCTAGCCTTGAGAAAAAAAATGCTCAGGGACAGCACCCAGGCCCTGAGTTCATGCCCCGCAATAGACAAAAATTTAAAAAGAAAAAAAATCACCTTATTTATAAATTTAAGGTAACTCTAATATTTTGTTCCAGCTTCATTCCATTACTCCCTGCCCATTCCCTCACCTTTCATAATACTAAAGTAGTTAGCACTGGATCCTCTTTTGTGTTAGTTTTTTTCCTTGTTTGGTTCAAATCCATCCAGATCGTTTTCATTTTCTATACACAGGCATTCTCCCTTTTTTTTCAGGTTGTAAATAATTCTAAATAGTTGTTCCTTCTCTATTCCTTGATCTCTCCAAATAATTCTGGCTTTATAGGTTACTTTAATGTCCACTGTGTTTCTTTGGATCTTTATATCAATACGCTCTACTGATGTCTCCAATGAAGTTAATTGATTCAGCTTCCATTTTTGTGATCAAACTTCAATAATAATACTCACATCTTGGAATCAGAAATGGTCTCAAGATGGGTTTCTGACATTGGGGGGCTAATTTAGGTAAGTCTAACTATAGTGAAGATCCTGCAGCAAGTAATCCACTAGTAATCCACAATACACAGCAGGACCACAGATAATTAAATTATCATGCAAAGCTGTTTAAGATGAAGTGCCATTTGAAACCAAACAGTTAGAAAATGAAGTAGAAAAGCAACTCACCATTATTGCATTATCTTTGCCAAAAGACTAAATATTACTAAACAATTTGCAAAAACAATCTCAGGGATTCAGGAACACAGCTCAAGACAGACAAAAAGTCAGGTACTAGTAACTTAAATCTATAGTCCTAGCTACTCAGGAGGCTGAAACTTGAAGGAAAAGTCTTCAATTAACCGGCAAAAAGCCAGAATTAAAGGTGAGGCTTAAGTAGCAGAGTGTCCAGCTATGAGCAAGCAAGCCAAAGAAGAGTGAGAAGCTCTAATTTCAAGCCTCAGTACTAGAAGATACTCAGAAAACTCAGAGAATTTCCATGGTGGCGTTTAAAGAATCTCTTATATCCTGTAGCCCTAGAACATACAAGTTCAAGAACCAGACTCTAATTATGCTGAACACTGAATTATCTTTAATGGTGAGTCTAACCAAGTTTCTCCTAAAAAGTTTCAATTTGGAGATAATTAGGAAATAAAGGACCTTGGTTGAGAGCTTTCAGAATTACATAAACCTAAAAATTGTGAACCCCAAGTATCTCCAAAATAATTTTTACCCATCCCTCCTCTTTGAAGTAACTAGCCTTCTACTGCTCAAAGATTTATTCATGACTACAAGAAGGAGCTGACTTATGAGTATTTCCAAAATCCACCTGCACTGCTGCCATTAAAAACTTACTCAAGGGCTAGGAAGTTGGCTCAGTGGTAGAGCACTTGCCTTGCATGCCTGAGGCCCTCGGTTCGATTCCTCAGCACCACATAAGCAAAAAAAGAAAAAGAAAAAACCTGGAAGTGGCGCTGTGACTCAAGTGGTAGAGCGCTAGCCTTGAGCTGAAGAGCTGAGGGACAGTGCCCAAGCCCAGAGTTCAGGCCCCATGACCTGACCCCCCAAAAAAACTTACTCAAATCTCAGTTTCTATAGGAGAAATGCACAGCTGACACTAGAGATAACAACATATATAACAAAAGAATTACATGCTTTTTTTTTTTTTTTTTTTTTTTTGGTCATGGGGCTTGAAATTCAGGCTTCATCACTATCCCTCAGCTCTTCAGCTCAAGGATAACGCTCTACCACTTGAGCCACAGCGCCACTTCTGATTTTCTAGTGGTTTATTGCAGATAAGAGTCTCACAAACTTTCCTGCTCCAGCTGGCTTTGAACCTCAACCTTCAGATCTAGCCTGCTGAGTAGCTAGATTACAGGAGTGAAACATCAGTGCCAGGCATGAGTACATTTCTTATCAAACATTGTTACCTCCTCCTTTGTTTTTTCCCTGCCATCCCTTCCCTCCCATCTCCACAACTACATCCCTCCCTGCCCCATTTAAAAAAATTTTTTTTTAACCTACTGGTCAAAGCCCTCATTGTTTTTTTGTGTTTTTGGGGGTATAACTGGTCCTGGGGCTTAAATTTAGGGCCTGGGCATCTCCCT
>NW_027203512.1:0-73068 GCF_024711535.1 Dipodomys merriami | reverse complement strand
CCAGATTTCATCTTATTATTAACAGAAAGAGTACTAAAACAGCATGGTTTTGTAAACATATAATGTCATCACTCAGGAAGTAGAAGTAGGAGGATCTCAATATCCTATGTATCTTATCTCCAAATAACAAAGTTGGAATGAAAAATAATATACCACAAATAAATCTTTTCATTGCAGCAGTTAGGTATGTATAGCCCTTAATTAGCTATGCTTTAAATTATTCACTTTGAAGGATAAGAGTAGATGTAAGAAGTAGAGAAGAAATATGAAAAAACGAAAATAGAAGAAGATAGAAATATGAGAGAGGGGAGGAATAAAAACCTAGATTGTTTATCTTATATTAAACCTAAGTGTTTTTTTTATCTTATAAATATATTAAACTGTTACAAAATGATTTTTGGAAACATATACTTAGTTCTGATTGGGCAAGATAGTAACATTTTTTATATTTATTGATATCTATGCTTATAAAAGAAAAATTAAAGAAATGAAGTGTCATATATGAAATTAAACATGTGATTTTGTCACATTTTATTCTACAATGCTGAATAATAGAAAAATAATATTCCATTTTGGTTAAAAAGCACTAAAACATACATTAGTCTTACTGTTGCCAATTAAAATTTACTGTTTATATCTAGCAATTTAATTTCTCATTAAAGTTAATCACGATTAATCACCATCACTGTCAAAAACTTAGGTAGCATTAGGTAAACATGCTGGCAGGAAAAATCAAGTATGTTATACAGCTGGGTGCCTAATGGCAAGCTGTACAAATTCAAAAATTCACTTTCTCATTACTGGTGTGCATATGGTTACAGATTGTTTTCCATATAAATCTATAAAACATTGTGTGGCATAGGATCATTTCCTCATCTGGAGGATTACATATAAAATTCGTTTTCTATGAGGTAATGAATCTACAAAACTACCAGGAAGAACTATTGTAGTTTTGAATTCCAATATTGCTAGGTCTTACCATCATTTGTATGTTCCTGAGCATATTTTACTTTGTAAATGATTAATGTGTATTTCAAACATAATTAACATGATATAATAACCCTTATTTGTCTTGCATTGTATCATAAATCAAGCAAATATATGTTGCGGTATTTTTAAACACTTAATTTTGACTTGCCCACAAATTCCACCTATCATAAAACCTTTTGATTCAGAAGACCTGAGTATCTTTGAAAAAAACTGATGATGTACTTTATGGGAAGGTGTTGCTGGCATGGCATAAGATGAATCATATATTATATCATTGAGATGTACCAAAGCAAATGATATTTTTGAAATTAAATTAGAATTTTATTGCTTTTTCAGATCATTCTGGAAACTATTCTGTAGTAAAAGATTATTACCATTCATGCATGTGCATTAGCACATATCCAGATGCCAATATTGAACCAGAAATTATCTACTGCCAATTAGTCAGAAGTCAAAAATGCAAAATTTCTGAAATATTTGAATTTTGAAGGAAGAAATATTCCATTCTCACAAAATAGTCAATGATTGAATCCAATCATATGTCTTTGAATGAAAAAGATTAATGTGGTCTCAGATTTTGCAATGTTCTCCAAAATTTTGTGATTGTAAACTAATTATTTTGATAAAAAGAATGAGTGACATACCAGGTGCTGGTGACTTAGGATTGTAATCCTAGATATTCAGGAAGCTGAGATCTGAGGATTGAAGTTCAAAGCTAGCCCAGGCAGGAAAGTCTGTGAGACTCTTATCTCCTATCAACCACCAGAAAACCAGAAGTAGGCTGTGGCTCAAAAGGTAGAGCGCTAGTTTTGAACTGAATAGCTGAGGGACAGCGGCCAGGCCCAGAGTTCAAGCCCCATGACCAAAAAAAAGAATAAAAAAAAAGAATGGGTAACTTAATTTAAACAACTAGTATGCAGTTTCTACCTAAGTATATATTCTTTGCAAACTGTTTACTTATATGACCACCTTTCAACAACATCAAAAAATGTTGAATTGAAATGCACTTAGATTTAGATATAAGGACAACTTGGTGGAAATAGTGAATGTATCCTAATTTTAATAGTTTAAGCAACATAGAAAAGCACAACATAAAAAAAACAAGTTACATGAGTGCATTTGACACTAAGTTCTTCCTTTTGTAGATTCTTTTATGAAGAAATTTAAAAATTATCTATAATGCTTCATATATACAAATTCTATTGATTTTCGTATTAGACAAATATAATAGTAAAATGGAAGTATAACTTCACTCAAAATAATGATGGATTTTTTTTCTATGTGGTTTCAAAATGCATGAAAATGAATGGTTCTGAAAATCATTACGTTAAGCAAAGTAAATGAATTTCCGTAAGTCACAGGTTGTCTTGCATATGTGGATTCTACACCCAAAAGATCAAAATATACATTGCAAACATAAACATGTACATATATGTGTATAAATTTGTACATACATATACATATATGTAAATATGTATATATGCAAAAATATGGTATATATATCACATCCACACACATGCACATATGAGATTGTTTGAGTGGATTAAATGGAGAAAAGAGAGGAAAAGGGAGATTTAAGAATAGTACAATACATTTCATGGGTTATTAAAGAGCAGAACACTGTGAAGCTGTGGAATGATAGGTTTTCATGGACAGAAGGAAGGTGTGAGTAAGTGTGTGGGTCACTCTAATGAACAGTACCCAAAAAGAAAATAATGACAAGAAAATAAAGCAGGTCCTGTTGGAAGCTTTGAATACTAACAAGAAAGTGTAGAACAGTCTGGTGAAGAATACTTTAACACTGTATATATATTAGATTTGACTTTCAATTTCATTACCTAGCATCTGAAACAAAAGATCTGTGTAGAATATGCAAATATATAAATAATTCTGATTACCTTAAATGTTTAACCAAAATTTCTAGCCAATTACTCTCATTTTACACATAGAAATGTTTACAAATAGAACTGTGCATTGTCTTTAGCTTTTCTTGAAGTTGTGTGATTGTACAGTTATTATGAATTAATTCATCATGTATATTACTTTGACAGTTTGGAAGGTATATTTTGGACTGTGTTTAGCTCCACGGTGAAATTTTCAACATTTTTATATATTCTATGTTTCATGAAAAACAGCAACTCTTGCATGCTATGTATGAGGGATTGAAACCTAACAGCTTTGATTTGACTATGACTCCTTTTTCATTTGAAACTATTATAGTAAGTAAAATGCAGCATAGTGAATGTTTTTTTCCTGTTCCCTGATCAATGATATAAACTACTTCCACCTTAAAGACACTTGCATCATCCTCTAGCTTAGAAAATCATGAATATTTACCTGATTGAGAAAGGTGTTACCTAATTGTTCATATAAAGAGAGAAAAATACTGAAAACAAATAGCAATTACCACCACAGAATGAAAGCTTGTTTATCTAGAAATGGTTTATTAGTAAATATACACTATAATAGGATTTCCAGGTGGTATTCAGTGCTTAAAATTATAATTCTGTGTTTGAAATCAGAAGCAAAAATTAAACAAGATTTTAACAAACATTTCCTTGTTGTCCAGTTAATTGAGAATATCTGTTCCCTAATAAAACACTTGTAGTCATTTATCTTTAATATAATTGATTAACACCTTAGATTGGAATTTTTCTCTCTTTAATAACCTGACTACTTTGAATAATGAAATGATGAGAATACACATAGATACTCCTATATTTCCACATATTGCTCTACAAATTGAATGGGCATATTGAACAAAAAATTACAACATTTGAATATTATTTACCTCACCTAGATAAAGAATTTAATTGCATTAAGTAATTTCATGTAATTATGTTTTTCCATGAAAGAGTACCTAATAGAAATTATATAAGGATCCAAAATTAGGGCATACTCAATTATAATATTCAGCAAATAGGAAACTCCATAAATAATAAAAGTGTACAGAATTTTATTTCTTAAACAGTATATTATTTATATTAGGCTTGTACTTGATGAGTTAAGTGAACAGAATACCTACCAGTTACATTTTTTGGTTGTAAATATGCGGTTTCATATGTACAAGTCTTCACAGTTAGTTTTTACATAAAGGAAGTGGTTCAGTCCATTTCCTCCACTTCCTCCCTCCTGCCATTTGCTACCTTTATTCACTCCAAATTCTTGATTTCCATGGTGTCAATCCATAGGAAAGGGGCTGGGAAGGTGGCTCAGTAGTAGAGCGCTTGCCTGAGGCCCTGGGTTCAATTCCTCAGCACCACATAAGCAAAAAGAAAAAAGCCCGAAGTGGCACTGTGGCTCAAGTTGTAGAGCACTATCCTTGAGCTGAAGAACTGAGGGACAGCGCCTAGGGCCAGAGTTCAGGCCCCACCACCGGACCAAAAAAAAAAAAATCCCACAGGAAAATGTACAGTCCATTTTCCTGTACTTTGTTAGATTTCAAGGTAGCATTTGTTTCTTTCCCTTAGTACTATTTCCCCCCTTCTATGGAAGCATTTTGTCTTTTACTTTTGCCTTCTTTTCATTTTTCATACATTATCTTTTTCTCCTTTTAAAACCATTCTTTTATCCTGTGGAAATTCTCTGTTTTTCTGTCCTTAACAGACATCTAACTTTGGAACTACTTGAGACTGAAACTAGAGTTGCTTAAGCTCATAGTTTTCAATCCATAGCATATTGCATTCTTGCATGTAAATATTAAAGGCTTGCCAGTTATGAAATG
This sequence comes from Dipodomys merriami, assembly GCF_024711535.1. Taxonomy (NCBI): domain Eukaryota; kingdom Metazoa; phylum Chordata; class Mammalia; order Rodentia; family Heteromyidae; genus Dipodomys; species Dipodomys merriami. The sequence goes on along the minus strand of NW_027203512.1, from coordinate 68,354 downwards.
CAATATAAAACTATGATACATATTAAAAACAGATAACCTTATATTTTCACTTTTATTCCCTATTATTCCAACCTATTTCCTATTGGTATTCAACCATAGTCCAAAAGAATGCCACATAAATACTCTACTACTATGCTATACTTCTAACACTTCTTTTTGAAATAGAGACAGGGTCTCACTATGTAGCACAAAGGCTGGCCTTAAATTCTATATCATCTGCCATCCACCCAGCTAGTCATTGAAATATAGATGTATATATTTGAACCTGGTTTGAAGAGTAAATTATAGCAACTATAGTAAAAGTACAGCAACTTTATTTTACCCATTAACTCCAGTTACATTTCTGTCATCTTTTGACATTTCTTTGATGTCTAACAAGGTTCATTACAAGTCTTCCCAAACCCCATTTTTTTTTGTTTCTTGTCTCTCCCATATACCTGATTTTGGGCAACATGCCCTTTACCTTATAAACCCTGACTTAGTAAATAGCTTATTTAAGCATAAAGACTAAATAGTACATCCAACTTCATTTTGAGAAAATAATTTGCTAATTTTTGAGAAAATCATTTCTATTATTCATGCACGCAAGGAAAAATGAATTCAAAGACATGCACACACAGGTCTACACAATCTTCACATGATCAGCAATGAAATCTATTTTATAAATTTGCAATGAATACTATAAATTACCTAACATTTATTTTGCTTTCATTACATATTTGAGGAGAAATGAGTTAAGAAATAGAGTAACAAAAGCTTTGTAAGACTGACACTTGGCTTTTGTTGGCTTTTATCTTTTCTTCTTCTTCTTCTTCTTCTTCTTCTTCTTCTTCTTCTTCTTCTTCTTCTTCTTCTTCTTCTTCTTCTTCTTCTTCTTCTTCTTCTTCTTCTTCTTCTTCTTCTTCTTCTTCTTCTTCTTCTTCTTCTTCTTCTTCTTCTTCTTCTTCTTCTTCTTCTTCTTCTTCTTCTTCTTCTTCTTCTTCTTCTTCTCCTCCTCCTCCTCATCTCCCCCCTCCTCCTCCCCCACCTCCTCCTCCTTCTCCTCTCCCTCTTCCTGTTGTCCCTCCTCCTCCTCCTCTTTCTCCTCTTCTTCCTCCGCCTCCTCCTTCTTCTTCTTCTTGGTAAATATGAAATTTGAATGCAACCTGTCAGCTAGAGTTCTCCACATTGTCTTTCATGGAAACAAATTAAAGTGTTGTATTCCACTATGTGCTTTAGAATATAATGCATCATTATTTATTTTGTAATAGTTTTTCATCTCATCCTATTAGCATATTTTAATTATAGAATGTAATGGATTTCATTTCAATATTTTCCTACATAATTACCTACATACAGTGTATGTTAATTATATTCTCAATTCGATTTTTCTATCCCCAATGCCTCTAACTGTATTATTTTTCTTTATAATTTTACTTATAGGATTCATTATGACATTTTCACATGTTCATATGTTGTACCTTGATACTAGGCACCCACCACTCTCCCTTTCCCCAACTCCTCTTCTTGCCTTTATCATTAAACGTGCTTTTTATACCTTTTTCTGAGTCTCTGACGTTTCTTTTTTAAATATATATTTTATTGTTATTGTAAAAGTTTATTTACAGAAGAATTAAAATTACTTGTCAGAAAATGAGCACATTTCTTTTGGAACAGTGTCACCTCTTCCCATGTTTTCTCCCAGTTTTTCCCTCCACTTCCCCATAAGTTGTATGTTTCAACATAGTGTCTAGTGAATATCACTGCTGCATTTGTACATACTTTGTGTGCTTACTGTTACCCTCCCCCAAACAGAAAAAAAAACTCACATACAAGACAGAAGTAACAGAAAACTAAAACAGCGACAAAGGAGAAAACAAACAAACAAAAAAGCAAAATAACACCAAAAAATTACTCATTTCCATTCTTGGATTGTTTTGATAAACATCAAAGGCACATAGCATAAGAATATCCTCCTTTGGTTTCACTGAAGGAATGTTTAGAGTGCTGTATACTTTATCATGACCAAGTGTAATTTCTTTTGTCTTTTATTATCTAGTGTGTTTACTTGTAGATTTATAGGCATCCTCTAGTTACCATAAATGAGGGAAAACATGCAGCCTATGTTGCATGACAAGAATATGCTTGTGGACCAATGGAATTGAAAAGAAGACCCAAAAATAAATCCATAGACCTATAACCACTTCATATTTGATGAGAGCCAAAAGTACAGGACAGAAGAAAAGCAAGCTTTTCAAAAAATGGTGCTTTGCAGAAGTGGCTACCCACATGCAGAAAACTGAAGCTCGCTACTCTTATCTCCAATTTAACCCCAAAAGCCAGAAGTGGTGCTGTGGCTCAAGTGGTAGAGTGCTCACCTTGAGCTGAACTGTTGAGGGATGCCACCCAAGGCCAGAGTTCAAGCCCTACAACAGACAAAAACAAAAATTACCAATGACATAGAAAACTTGCCGTAAGTAATTTCATGTAACTATTATCAGTGAATTATCCCACAGATGAAGTTTATGATTTAACGGTTTATTATGGTTTTATTTTCATTTAAATGATATGAAAGTAACATTGTTCTACAGAATTATAATCTTTGTGTCATGCTATTGGACTGGGGTTATATAATCTTTAAAATCCTGCTAAAATATTATCTTAAAATTCTGATATTTTATAGTCACTATGTGTGTAGAGTTCAAAATACCTTTTTATAGGTATATATGCTTGCAGTTTTTATGGAAATATGTGATGACATTGGTACAGCTGGGCTTGTTTAACTTCATCCTTCTGCCTAATATTTCACAAAGGTACAATAAGGCTTTTGTTTTTATGTTTTTTTAACTCCTTGCATAAGTGGGAAAATCAGGTCGGCAAGGATTTTGCTTAGGTCTTTTCTTCTAACAATGTGTTCCATATCTTTCTGGGAAAGAAAGCCTGTATTTCAATCATGATATTGGTATTCTTTTTGATAAAGCTAAACAATTATGTGGCTGTAACGGAAAGAATAACTCAGCCTTTTCATTGTCTTTTTATTCATCTTTCTTTTGTGTGTTTTGTTTTAACAATTCACTTTAAGGAAAGATTAAAATAGTTGGCTTTACTTTTACCATGTAAGGTTTCTGAATCAACTGCGATATTGGAATACATACAATGAAATTAGTTACATTATATTATAAATGAATAAAAAGAGGTTAGAGTCACACTGGACTTCTTGAGACTTCACAGTAAACTTCACACTAGACTTCATGCAGTTGAGCATGGAGGCACTTTATATCTGAATGATATTGTGAAATTTATCTCAATGGTAATTCCTCCAAAAGGCACTAAAGTAAAGATTAAAAGTAATGCTCCAATTTTTAAAGAATGTCCTTTGGAAAACTATGATTATATCAGCTGTCTTGCTATGTTTGTAATTACTTAGGTAACCCACGCCTCAACAATCAATAACCTCAATAAAATCATCAAGCTTGATATTTGTTAAGTTCTCAGTTATCTTCTAATGTCCTTTCCTTTTTCCAGTTTTAGTTTATGGTCAAAGACACACTATCAATTCTCCTGTGCTCTCTTGCTTTCTTTAACTCAAGCAGTAAAATCATGCCCTGTCAAATCCAGATATACAGCTGATGTAACTGTAACCCCTCTGTACATCACCTTGACAATAAAGATAAATTTAAAAACAACAAGAATAAAACAACACAAATGCATTGGCTGAACAATAAATGTAAAACATGGACTTTAACAGGAAACTCTATTCATGTTAATGGTGATTTCATATCTTAGCACTTTCAGCTAGTTAATATCCATCCCATTTTTCTCTGAACTCCACACTTCATTTACCTAACCTGCACCCTGGAACTTTTGTCTCCTACCACTGAAGACTATTTGAAGAAATTTCCGACTTCTACCTCCAAATACAGTCAAATATATTGATTGTATCATCTCTCTTATCTAATCATTGATAAATCCTAGAATACTAAATGGGGTGCCAGTAGCCTTCAAATGTCCTGTCAGTTGAAATTAGAATCTATAATTATATATGGGGTAAAATCTTCTATATTTCTGTTTTATAAAATAATGATTGATATTTCACATTTTTTAAAAGTATGATTATGGCAAAAACACAAAGGTATCTTCATTAACATTAAATCTCTGTGATATGGCCAGGTGCTGGTGGCTCACGCCTGTAATCCTAGCCACTCAGAGGCTGAGATCAGAGGATCGCGGTTCAAAGCCAGCCCAGGCAGGAGAGACCGTGAGAATCCTATCTCCAATAAAACCACCAGAAAACCTGAAGTGGCACTGTAGCTCAAGTGGTAGAGCGCTCGCCTTGAGCTGAAGCGCTGAGGGACAGTGCCCAGGCCAAGATTTCAAGCCCCACGACAAACCAAAAAAAAATTTTAAAAAAATCTCTGTGATATGTTGAATAAAATACACTGTAAGTCAGCATAAATATAATGAAATTCCTCACATTTAAAAACATAAGAATTTTTCTTGCCTTGATCCTATTTTTCTTATCAACAAACATTTTGTCCTTTAGCATCCCTAGGCAGCAAATATCTATAAGTATTAGTTATTAATACAGCTTTGAAATTCCATGTTCTGTCCTTAAACCATGCTGATCAGTATGTAGCCTCACTCTAGCAAAGAATGCCATTTTTGTTGTCAATAGTTCTACCTTTTCTCAACCTGTCTGACTCATCACACATTTTACATTACCTTTCATTTTGCATTAGCTTTCAGAATCATATACTTAAGAATTTTCCTCCTTGGAAGTGGTACTGTAGCTCAAGTGGTAGAGCACTGGCCTTGAGCTGAAGAACACAGGGACAGCACCCAAGCCCAGAGTTCAGGCCCCATAACTGACAAAAAAAATCTTCTCCTTGATATACTTTCTCTAAGGATTACTTTTCAGCTTTGCTTTCCTGGCCTTTTTTATTTCTTTCTTTCACCTCTATTGTGATAATGTTGATTTAAGACAAAACCTCATTCACAGTCCTCTTCTACCTCTTCATTATAGTAATGAGTGTATTTATGCAAAAATATCTTAGGAATTCATGAGTAAGAAACACAATCCCTAATACAGTTATGTCTCCTAAAACTCAAGACTTAGAACTTCAACTGTATATTCAACTTTTCTAGTGAAGTATTTAATAATTATTTCATATTATACATGCCTGAGGTGAAACTCTCACACCTACTCCACACAACATCCTCTCAAACTCACTGATAACATTTTATTTTTCTACATTTTAAGTATGTGAGGTCAAAAGTGATTTTTTTCCTTTGCATCACACATTTGGATATGAGACTGGGTCTGCCTTTAAAAATGTCTGATCTTCTTACCTGTCCTCATTCTGGCCTGAGCCACCATTTTGCATACACAAATCACTGTGATGAAGCCTCACAGTTGCTGCACTTCACCTTTGCCTCTCTCTACTCTTCTGGAAGCTGCAGTGATTACTCAAATCTTTGTGTGAAATTCATTGAATCTTTGCTCAAAACCCAGTGCAAAGTTCTCATCTAGCTAGAGTAAAATCAATATCTGTAAATTGAATATACATCCATTTGTGTTTTAGTATTTGTTTCTCTGCAAATTCAAGTTTGTTCTGTACTTCCCATGGCTACCTCCAGTAGAATCAAACTGTGATAGGGCTGGAGGGGCATTTCTCATGTCTTCCTGGAGCATGTCTGTCACCTTGTACCATTTTGATGACTTGTGACTCTGGTCGTTCTGCCTAGCTACTCTTTCACTATATACGGTTATGGCAGATGGTTTTACCATTAAGCATTAGCCCAGATAGGCCCTTTGTAGAGAAGTCCTAGCCTTTATAAGTGATTGCACATTTTTATCACCATATTTTTATTAATGTGGTTATATATAATCACTTTATGGTTTTCTCTCTATCCCTCTTCTTTCCTTCTCTCCTTACATCATTCCCATTCTTCTTTCTTTCTTTTCTTCTTTTCTCCTTCCTTTTCTTCTTGAAGTCTGAAAATATTGTCTAAAGAATGTGTCACTATTTTAAAGGGTCACTTGTCTTTGGGTTGTGGATGTTTACAATGTGTTTCCTTAAGATATTTCCTTGTTCTAAAAGAAAGCTTACTATCAATGTGCCCGATATGAGACCCATTGCATTTTTCATAAGATATTTTGTTGTATGAGTGTCACTACGGTTCTTACCTGGTCCATGTTCAGTTATATTACCTACCAAATGTACACCTAACTGATGCCTAACTGGGAATAAAGGTCAGGAGTGATGATCAAGTGAAACACAGAAGAGGATTTCTAACAACAAAACAAAAAAAGATAATCTCTCTGTATATATATATATATATATGTATATATATATATATATATATATATGTGTGTGTGTGTGTGTGTGTGTTTGTGTGTGTATGTGTGTGTGTGTGTGTGTTATGTCAATAAATTTATTATCTTTCTGAAAAAATTCTTCTTAGGATATTGTATGATTTAGGTTTTAGCAGTCTGATTCTGAGCTCTGAGGAAGCTGACCTTCTCTTGAGCTTCTCAATCTTCTAAGCAATGGACATCTGGGGATAATTCTACCTCTTTTATCTGACCTCTTTCTTGGGCTTTATCTCATAGATTGGATTCCTTCGCAAGTGGTATGATTTCTCTTTACTCTTCTCCATCATGTCTTCAATTATGTTGTTCTTTTATGTATGGATAGAAGTGCTTCTTATAAGAATCTTCATCTTGTTGCCTACTATGAGCTTCCTATGTACTGCATGGTAATCCTTGCTTTGTCCATTCTATGAAGAATAGAAAAACCTCCCATTGCAGCTCCTCAGGACCCTAACACTTTATTGCAGTTGTAGTTCTGGCCAGGCATGCATCAAAATGGCCAGTGAAGGCATCGGGTTTAACATCCATGATTTCCACATTTTATTCATCTCTAGTCACATCCAATTAGTCTTCTAAGGACTTGTTCATGCCAAGTTAATCAAGGATCCTGTGCACCATCACCAGACCAGTACAACAGGATGCAGCTTAATTGATAAGGCAAATTTTTATACCATTCTTGGGTAGTTTGTGTGTGTATGCCATGCAGATGATCATATCTACTTGTATACACAGTTAAGCAATCAGAGAAATAATTTCTCTGTTAGTTATATGAACTATTCCCCGATATTTGGGCATGTTGTACTTGTGTTTGTTGTGGATCCCCAAGTGTTTCCTAGCTTTTTGTAAATTTTTATTGAAATTTTCAACATTATTATCTGCAAAAAAATTGCTTTCATTTGACCGAAGTTAAAGTTATATAAGAATAGATAACACTAACAGAAATGCTTTTTAATTTGCTCATTCCTTTTTGCATTTTTAGAAATTGACTTTTATTTTACTTGGTCGGTCGTGGGGTTTGAACTCTGGGCCTGGGCACCGGCCCTCAGCTTTCAGCTCAAGGCCATCACTCTACCATTTAAGCCACAGCACCATGGTTTATTGGAGATAGTCTCATGGACTTTGCAGGCCAAGCTGGTTTTGAACTGCGATCCTCAGATCTGAGCGAGCCACCAGCTCCCAGCAAGTTAACTTAATTTATAGGAAGATAAAATTGGGTTCAATGTGATACAAAATAGCAGTATGCTTTTGAGGGTTTCTTAATTCTTTACCCATGTGCTCTTCCAAACAAGTCCTTTCTGATTTTCCTGTAATTGTTTCAGTTACCAATGATGTGGGTATTTCCTTTTTTGCAAGGAAATTCTTCTCTAGACTTATCTAATGTTATAACTTTTCTGCTTACAAAAAGTTTAGATAATGATTTTGGCAAAAAGTAGCATTGATTTAAATGCTACATCAAGCAAACACTATTACCATGTGAAATTTCCTTTTGTGTCAAATTAGAAATAAAAAGAGTGTACGTTAATAGACTTTAGGACTTATCCTGCACATTTAAGGGGGACAAATTTTAAGCTTTACAAAATCTTGCACATGCTAAAATCTAGTTTTTCCTATTATCTCCTATATTTATAACTTTATATGTACTTAATAATAGCTTTCATTATATGTACAATGTGTCTAAGCAGACAGTAGAACTGTTAGAACCCAATAGCACACCTAGCAGACTCATTGCTTTCTGAAATTCTACATATGGAATGTTTGTTAAAGACATCGGTGATCAGCTGAGCTATTCCATTGATGTGGAAAACTTATTTTTCTGTTTTTAAAAATTATTCAAGGTTTTGCTTTATATTAATTTTTTTCTCCAAAGGAAAATATACATTCATTGGAGATCATTCTATTTCTTATTTTTCCTAGCCTTTACATTTGTTCACAATCTTTTACTCATTTGTAAGAGCTTCGAATTTCAGTTATTCCATGTGACCTTGAAAGGTTTTTCTTTCTGCTGTTTTTCTTGCATTATCGTGACTGATTTAAACAAAAGAGTGTTCTGTGAAAGAGATAATTTTTTGTTGTTGTTTTTGTTTTTCTGAGACATTCGGTTCCTTTTGGAAAGAGTTTGATAGCATCCTTTGGAATTTGTTGAGAGTGCATCAGAGACTTCACATTTGATGAGGAATTATCTCACTGCCAAAATCAGAGTACACACTTAGCTTCAATTGATGCATTTCATCTTTCACTTAAAGGGAGCTAAATATCAAAAACATTTACACATGCACTTGGAGAGACTTTTGAACTACTAAGCTTTATCACATATGTACCGTATCTGGCTCTTTACAGGATTTCTTCATAACCTGCCCCTGTGTTGTCCAGCAGAAAGGAACAGTCACAAATACATTGACAACAGCTTTAGAGTTGCAGCAAGCAGGTAATTAGCATCTGCAAGGAGAAGATTGCTTATGCATCATACTCAGATTTTTCACACATTCCTGTTACTACTTCAAAAAGAATTCCTTTGTGAAAAACATTATGAAGCTAACAAATCCATAAGCAGCAGGCAACCTTGAAAAGCAGTTGTAGATAAGACACTTTTCTCACCAACGTGATTACCTTTGTGTAAGCCCTTGGCTATGATTCTTCTGTAATTTAAGTTAGCAGTTTGCATGCATATCGTCCCCAAATCACCTCATCTTTTGTTATTAATCCAAAAATATCTGAATTCAAAAAATAATAACATATTTTGTCAGGTTAGAAAGTGCATGTACTAAAAAAAGTAGTTATTTAGAAAGAGAAGATGTAGCATTGGTGTTTGAACTTTCCCTTTGGCAGAGAATGGCTTCATGAATCTTGTAATTATTTTAATAACTGTGCTTCCTAATTAATCTCAGTAAGCCAAAATTTATTCTAGAAAGCTAAGTACAAATTACATTATGATTTTTCTATTTTTCCCACTAGGATAGTTAAGTTCCAGCGCTGTGTATGAATGTGTGTGTGAAAATAAATTTATATCAAAAGAACTTGGCAATTGACAATGATAGACAGACTTTGTCTTGAAAGTATTTTCCATATTAAGAGCCAATAATTTCACTAAGTATATTTTTTCCAACATTTTCTATTTCCTTATGAATCGAGTAATGTCATTCTTTCTGATGGAAGCATAGAATTCCATTGTGTTTATATACCACATTTTCTTGATTCATTCATCCAGGGGCATCCTGATTGATTACATATTTTAATTATGGTAAGTAATGCTGCAATGAACATGGTTGTACTGTTGGCTTTAGTATGACCTGGTTTGTGGTTACTTGGACAAAAGCTTAGGGCTGGATTGCTGGGTGATAGGAAGGCTCTATGTTTAATCTTTTCAGGAATCTCTATACTGCTTTCCAGAAGTATACTTTCCCACTAACAGTGTAGTAGCCTTGCTTTTTGGCCACATCCCTACCAGCATCTGTTTTTGTTAGTTTTCTTAATAATGACAGTTTCTAACTGGGGTGAGGTGGAATCTCAAACTTCTTTTGATTTGCATTTTTATGGCCAGAAATGTCGAATATGTGTCCACTGGCCATTCTCAATAGGCTGTATGCTTTCCCTAATTTGTAATAATTAGAATATAACTATAAATCTACAAGTAAACTCAATGGATAGTAAGAGGCAAATAATTATACTTGGACATGATTAATTAAACAGCACTATAAACATTCACACTGTGAGAGCAAAGGAACATGTTCTTAGGAGAGGATCACAAGAGCTCAATATCTATATGCCTATGATCATATAAAATGATGCGTATTGAAATGAAATTTAGAAAATGGAAACAAGATGTTTTCATTGTACTATTTGTGATTCTTTTATTCCATTTTTTCTTTGGCTTATTCCATTTTGTTGCTATTTTTTAATTTCTGTACACTTTGTCCTGTATATAAGGTTATCTTATTGAAGAGGGGAAGAGGAAATATAGAAATCATTTTAAAAAGATGAACCAAATAATGTCTGTTGGAAATGAACTGTACAGCTTGGGGAAGAGTGGGGTCAACAGGGGAAAAACTGAGAGAGAATGAGAGGGGGGTTGACATTGTTCATCATGAAATGTACTCATTACTTGACATATGTAACTGTAATCCCTCTGTATATCACTTTTACAACAACATTTAAATAAAAAAGTAGACAAAAGAGGCAATAAATTAACTATTTTTTCTATGCAACATATCAAGAAGGCATATTGTATTGTATTTTTATAGAGAAAATTCATTTTGGTAGTAGTCAGAGATTAAAATTACTGGAAATCTTGAGTGAGTGAATGAGCTACTATACTAAAGTTTATTTTAGATGTAAATAACTATTTGCACAAAGTCAAATTCATCTTGAGTATTAAATAAAACTTGCTATGAATATTGACTTATATTAATGAAAGCTGAATAGACAGATATGATTTCATGTTAATTGAGTGCTGGCCAATAAACTAAGTATTACACACATGTCATCTCATGTGAATGAGCACAATAATTTCTTTTATACACATGCAGGTATTAATGTTCAGAGATGTTAAGTGAATTGCTTGAAATAACAAAGTAAGTGATAAAGTCTAGATGCAGTGCTAGGAATTTTACTGAAATTCCAGCACCTAATCTCATTGTTGTATTTCTTTAACTCTCTTTATTTTCAAGCAATAATAATAGTAACCATAAATATGCGCTTAAAATAATTTCCCAAGTAGATAAATACTATAATCTTTCCTCATAGACTCCTTTTATGCCCCTTACAATGTAGTATATCAACTGGCAATTGTTTAACTTGTTCTGTTCACATCTTTACAACCAAAATACAATATACAATATGCAATAAGTGAGCAGTAATGGCCATGCAGATTGAAAAATTATTTGCTTTCACCTTAATCCTGTAGTTTAATTTGAGGGTATAATATTACAAAATACTATAAGTAATTAAAATTATCATAATTTTAAAAATGCATATATCATGCCTTATTCATTTCTTTTCCACATAGAAAAATTCTTAAACTATTAATAGGAATTACTATTTCTTCGCACTTTTTGTTAAAAGAAGATTACAGAGAAAATATTTGATTTGGGGAATTAAATTTTCATTATTTTTTTCCTAATATGGATTCTCAAACTAATCAACAATCAGACTGTTTAGCTTCTGTAATTCTTTTTTAAATACGTTTGTATTGTAAAAAATATTGTACAGAGGGGTTACAGTTACACAAGCAAGGTAATGAGTACATTTCCTATCAAGCATCGCTGCCTCCTCCTTTGTTTTTCCCCTGCCATCCTTAACTCCCACCTCCACAAATATGCTCTTCGTCCCCCCTAAATTGTAATGTTAGTTCTTCGACATAGTGTCTTGTACATCTCATTGTTACAATGGGTCAGCCTGTATACCTATTTAAGCATTTTGTTTTTTCCCTTCCCCTCTCCAAATTAGAGAAGTGTATATACAAGATGCAGAGCACCGACATCAAATACAGTGAAAACAAGAGTTATACAAAACAGGGGTTATACCGTGCAGGAGGAATATACAAAGAAACAAAGAAAAATCACATGGTAAATTATATAAAGTGATGTAAGCAAAGACCAAAGAAACATAGGTCCCATGGTTTCCCTTATTTGTAATAACTAGTATATGTCTGGGACAAGTGGAAAAGGACAAAAGGACCAGACATGATGTGAAGCAAAATGAACCCCAAGATAAGGACAATAAGGACAGAAGTAGGTTTTTTTTCTACCCTCTCTAATTCTTATCCCATAATCTAACGATCTATTCAAACTGAAATATAAAAACAATGATGATACTTGAACTTAATTATTTTGGTTACTATTTGCTTAGTCCAAACCCCCAAAATGCACACTCAATTCATATGCCTGGCCAATACACCAAATATGTTACCAGAAAGTATAGGGCAGTTAAACATTCTCACTCCTTGTATTTGAAAGAAAAGAATCCATGCAAAACAAGTATAATTAAAAGTAATAAGTGAACTTATTAGACAATAAAGATGGCAGAAAATGAGAGTGTGTGGTATAGACACATCAAGGGAAAATAGCAATTGAGTGCATTGCAACCAGCTTGAGCTCTCTTCCTAACTACAGTGATTGGCTTTGGATTAGATAGAATTGGAAGTCTTGAAGATAGATTTTTGTTTAGTGGGTCCTCTTTTGTTTTCCTATAAGGATGTGATACCAAAGATTTACTGTTCTTTATCTTTTTATTCGTATGTTCTTCTTTTTTTCTTTTTTTTTCTCCTTCTTCTTCAAATCCTTGCCCCATATGACTGTCAAGCAGATGTTGGTTTGTCAGCTTATCCTGACATCTTCCAACATTATAGGATTGCTTTTCTACTGACCTAAATCCCTTTCATCTGATTTCTCAGCTCTTCTATTTTTCATGGAAAAGCATTGTGTGAGCTTAAATGATAGTTAATTGATTCTAAAGTTATGTTGATTATATTAATTTGTTCAGATGGGAACATAAAATAAAATACAGTAATATGTCCTTGTCAATGCCCAGACAGGTTTTATTCAATGAGTTTATGGACATTCAGGAGGATTTAATTTCTTTGTACTGTATTTGATGACATCTCAGGAAGGGGACTTGTAGACTTACAATTTCACTAAAATATTGACTAGGTTGTAAATTATTGGTGTCCATTGTGATCACAGATATATTAAAATAGTTTGCCTTGTAATTTGTGATGAGTCATCATTGTATGCTAGTGGGCTTTGTACAATTTATACTATGATTTCTGAAAAGTGAAAAATTAGAAATTTTAGGTGTTTTAGAAAAGAAAAAAAGAAAATACTGGCTGTAGAATTTTCAAAGATAGCAGTTTCATTTTGTGCTATAACATTTTGGTTATTTCTATGCGCAACATGGAACCATTAAATGTGTACTAATTGTTAAACTCTTGAGGCTTCCATCCTGAAAAATATATAAAATATATATGTATATGTGTGTATTTATATGTCTCTGTGTTTATATATGTGCATATGTGTACATATCATATGTATGACTGTATTATTTGAATATTTATAATAAAACAAGATTTATTACTCTTAAAGTGCTTACATTTCAGTATGATAAAGAAATAATTCAATTCTACACTAAAAGTGTGGGAAAGTGAGCTGTTAGCTCAGAAAGGAGGATGGAAAAGACCTTTTAGGTATAAATGATAAAAAAAAAATTATGGTAACCAGTACATGTCTTAATAAATTAATGAGCAAATACAAGCAGATGAATAATAAAAATGAAACCCTATCTTGTACAATAATATGCACAGGGCTGGGAAGGTGGCTCAGTGGTAGAACGCTTGCCTTGCATGCCTGAGGCCCTGGGTTCAATTCCTCAGCACCACATAAGCAAAAAGAAAAACCCGAAAGTGGCACTGTGGCTCAAGTGGTAGAGTGCTAGCCTTGAGCTGAAGAGCTGAGGGACAGCGCCCAGGCCCAGAGTTCAGGCCCCATGACTGGACCCCTCCCAAAAAATAATGTGCACTTATTTGAACACATGAACTATTTGAGCATATATAGTCTAGTTTACTTACAAGAGTTTCATATTGCTAAGAGTTTGAAGAAATTAGTGAGGAAAGTTAGTGGATGATGCAAGGAGTTTATACTGAGTGCTGCGAAGTAAAAGGTTATCAGTTGAAGAGTAACATTATCATAGTTTCATACTTGAAAATAAATATACCTGGAATGAGTCAAAGAAGTGTTGGGGAATTTTAAAAATGCTATATATTTACAGATGAGAGAGATTTTTGCTATAAATTAAGGGTAAGAGTTAAGAAAATAATTATGATGCTGTGCTGCAAACAGCAGCCACGGGGAGTAAGGCAGTAATGGAGATCAGACCATGGAGTTGAGGTTTGGGGTACCTGGGGACCTGTAGCCTTCTGCCAGCTTCAGATCCCAAGGTTCCATTCACCAAGGTTGTGATGGTTTGACTAAACTTGCATTTTTATAACTGGACAAAGCAGTAGGCACTCAGCAGAAACAATAGTTGTAATTTTGAAATGGACTGCTTTTCCAGGGCTTGAGGGTGCAGAAGGGTCTTTCCCTGAAATGCTGGACAGGAGCCCTGACACAGTCAGCTACAGAATTGTAAGAGGATGACTGACATTCTTCAGTGCACTCTATAGCCATTTCTATTTTTAAATATCAGCATCCAAAATATGCTATGAGATATTTCACCCATCAGTATAAACTAGGATTTGTATATGGTGATGATGCTCAGGAAATGGCTAATGTAAGCCTAAGTGTAGCTTAGGCTAGGCTACAATGTTCAATGGATGACATAGAATATAAAGAATGTATTTGTCATATATTACAGACTAATCAGACAGGTAACACCATGAGAGCTCGTAGAGCATATGTGTGGTGCTTCCCTTTAAGGAATTAAACAACGTTCTCAAATTCATGATGATGGATTCAGCTATAGCTCACTAAGAAAAGATACCAAGATAAAGAATGAAAAACTGAAAGAAAAACACCTTTCAAATATTATTATCTATTGCTCATTTTATTCTATGTAGCTAATATGAAGTAAGATTGAAATAATATCCTAAATCAAGGGAAAACCCAGGTTGCAAAAATTTGATTTATATCCTAATGTAGAAAATTTCCTTAAATTGACATAAATTTGTATTAGGAGCCTCCTGCTGTTAAATAATACTTTCCAACCACTTAATTAATAATTAGTGCTGAATGTATGTTACACAGATCTGTTTTGATTAGGTCAAGCATTCAATGAAAAGTTATTTCTAAGATTAAAAGCTCTTTGATTTATTTTCCTTATATATAGCTTTTTTAAATTACAAAAATAATGAATGCTTAAGAGAAAAAAACATCAGATAGTATAGATGTAACATTGACCTTAAAGAGAATTTTTCTATATAATGTTATGTAATATTAAATGCTATATACACAATTTTAAATTATTTATCAGTTAAATATTTAAATTTAAGACCATCACAACTCCTGTAAAATGTTTTTATAATGATCACTAAATGAATAGTACCTGCAAAACAAAAATATAAGTTAGGATAAAGTAACTAACAATATTTTAACACATACATATATAAAAACACAATAATAAAAAGTATATTATATATGCTATATAATATGCAATATTATATACCTACATATAATTTAGTTTCTTCCTATATATAAATGTTTTAACATAAACATATCTATAAGTACCATACACACACACACACACACACACTACACACACACACACACACACACACACACACACACACTTTTATACTTATAGCACTTAGTAGGAAAATGAAATATAAGAGGAAGAAGGGACTGGGAAGGTGGCTCAGTGGTAGAGTGCTTGCCTTGAATGCATGAGGCCCTGTGTTCAATTCCTCAGCACCACATAAGCAAAAAGAAAAAAAGCCAGAAGTGGTGCTGTGGCTCAAGTGGTAGAGCGCTAGCCTTGAGCTGAAGAGGTGAGGGACAGCGCCCAGGCCCAGATTTCAGGCCCCACAACTGGACCCCCCCACCAAAAAAGAGGAAGGAGACATTTAGGAACAGTTAAATTACAAGGTTATTTTTAGAAATTAAACTAGTCACAGCAAACCATTCGCTTATTTTTCTTTGAAATTGTTATTTTGAATCCTGCCATTCCAACATGAATGCAAGTCTATTAAATGCACTTATTTAAAATGCAAGTCTATGTATTCCCTAAAGAATATGTTTGTCGAACTATAGACCCATTTCTTTGATGAACATTGATGCAAAACTTCTCAACAAAATTTTGACCAATCGACTTCAACAATTCATCCAAAAAATCATACACCATGATCAAACAGGATTCATTTCAGGGATGCAAAGCTGGTTCAATATACGCAAATCAATTAATATTATTCATCACATCAACAGGAGCAAGAATAAGAACCACATGGTTATCTCAATAGATGCAGAAAAAGCATTTGACAAGATCCAACACCCCTTTATGATGAAGGTTCTGGAAAAATTAGGAATCCATGGAACATTCCTCAATACAATAAAGGCTGTATATGACAAACCTACAGCCAGCATTATACTCAGTGGTGAAAAACTAAAGCCATTTCCTCTTAACTCAGGAACAAGACAAGGATGCCCACTCTCTCCACTTCTCTTCAATCTAGTATTAGAATGCCTAGCTACAGCAATAAGACAAGATGCAGACATAAAGGGGATCCAAATAGGGAAAGAAGAAATAAAACTCTCCCTCTTTGCAGATGACATGATCTTGTATTTAAAGAATCCCATATACTCCACTCCCAAATTACTCAAGCTGATTCAAAACTTTGACAAAGTAGCAGGTTATAAAATTAACCCCCAAAAATCAATGGCTTTTCTATATGCCAACAATGAGAAAAGTGTGGCTGAAATTAGGAAAGCAACTCCATTTGTAATAGCCCCACAAAAAATAAAATACCTAGGAATTAACTTAACCAAAGAAGTGAAGGACCTCTATGATGAAAACTTTAAAATCTTGAAAAAGGAAATCAACACAGAACTTAAAAAATGGCAAAACCTCCCATGCTCCTGGATTGGCAAGATTAACATCGTGAAAATGGCAATACTTCCCAAGGCTATCTACAAATTCAACGCGATACCTATCAAAATTCCACCCTCATTCTTCAAGGAAATAGAAGAGGCAATCCAAAAATTCATATGGAACAATAAAAGACCCCGAATAGCAAAAATGCTCCACAACGGAAAGAACACTGCTGGAGGAATATCAATACCAAATTTCAAACTCTACTATAAAGCCATAGTAATCAAAACAGCTTGGTATTGGCATAAGAACAGACCTCAGGACCAATGGAATAGAACTGAAAACCCAGAAAGGAACCTACAGACCTATAGCCATCTAATCTTCGATAAGGAAGCTAAAACAATAGGATGGAAGAAAGACAGCCTCTTCAGTAAATGGTGCTGGTAAAATTGGTTAACTACATGTAGAAAACTAAAGCTAGATCCTTATATATCACCCTGCACGAGAATCAACTCCAAATGGATCAAAGACCTTGAACTCAAAGCAGACACTCTGAAAATATTACAGGATGGAATAGGAGAAACCCTAGGTCTCCTTGTCTCAGGCCGAAATTTTCTGAATAGAGACCCGGAAGCACAACAAATCAAAGAAAGGTTGGACAAATGGGATTGCATAAGATTGCAGAGCTTCTGCAGGGCAAATGACATAGCTGGCAAGATCAATAGAAAGCCCACCGATTGGGAGAAGATCTTTACTAGCCATACAACGGACAAAGGTCTCATATCTAAAATATACTTGGAACTCAAAAAATGAAACCACCCAACAACAAATCCTCAAAGAAACAACTGCCCAATAAATAAGTGGGCGAAAGACTTAAAGAGAAGCTTCTTTGAAGAAGAAAGAAGGATGGCCAATAGACACATGAAGAAATGTTCAACATCCCTAGCCATAAAAGAAATGCAAATCAAAACAACATTGAGATATCACCTCACTCCAGTTAGAACAGCAAAAATCAAGAACTCTAACAACAACAGATGCTGGAGGGGATGTGGACAGAAAGGAACCTTACTTCATTGCTGGTGGGAATGTAAACTTGTTCAACCACTTTGGAAAGCAGTATGGAGGTTCCTCAAAAGACTTCACATAGATCTCCCCTATGATCCAGCAATCCCACTTTTGGGCATTTACCCAAATGTTTACAAACAAGACCACACTAAAGCTACCAGCACAACTATGTTTATTGCAGCATTATTTACCATAGCTAAGATATGGAACCAACCCAGATGCCCCTCAGTAGATGAATGGATCAAGAAAATGTGGTATATATACACAATGGAATTCTATGCCTCCATCAGAAAGAATGACATTTCCCCATTTGTTAGGAAATGGAAAGGCTTGGAAAAAATTATCTTAAGTGAAGTAAGCCAGGCCCAAAGAAGCATAGGTCCCATGGTTTCCCTTATTTGCAATATCTAGTATAGGTATGAGTCAAGCGGAAAAGGTCAGATAATGTGATGTTAGGAAAATGAACCCTTAAATATGTATTTTAATGTTTTCGTTTCTTTCATGCATGTGTTTCTAACGCATTTATAAGATTATTTCTTTGTTGCTTTGTATGTCCCTCCCCCACAATGTAACCCCTGCTTTCACTATATTTGATGTCAGTATAACATATGGAGGAGATGGGGAAAAACAAGTCGTTTAAGGATTCAGGTGGACCTGTTGCAACAATGAGAAGTACAAAATGTCATCTCAAAACCAGCTTTACAATGTCGGTGTGTGGGGGGGTATAATTGGGTGGGGGGAGGGGGAGGCGGGGAAGGGAGGTGAAGGGTAAACAAAGGAGGAGGCTGCAATGCTTGGTAAGAAATGTATGCATTATCCTGCCCATGTAATTGTAGCCCCTTTGTACAGTATGTTCTCAAATAAAATAAAATAAAATTAAAAAAAAAAAGAATATGTTTGTCCTAGCTCTAGTATTGGTAAAGTGTTGATTCCTGTCTTTCTACTACAGTGTTTATGGATAATATTTTCATATATCAAGCCTTGGTTCTCCAAAAGCCTGTGTTTTACAGTATGCTACATGACTTTAGCAATAATAAGAGGAAACACTTTCATCTTTTATTTATACTAAATGAAATTCTTGTGCTGATCTAGAAAATTCTGTGTTATTGCTAAACAGATTTATGAGGTATTAAATAGGAAATATAACAAAAAGGAAGCCAAAATAAAACATATTTATCCAATGTTGCTAACTTCTCCTGTGCCATCATTTCCATATTGCCAGCAGGTCAACTAGGAACACAAATAGTCATGATGGCTCCTTCATAGAGCAAAGCTATCTTGACATATGGATGACTACCAATTCCTATTCATGAATGAACACCTCAGTTCATGATATCAAAACTGGTTTATAACATAAATGTGTACCTACCCTGCCTCAGAGAGATGAGGAAAACTATGTCACAAGGCATTTCCTTGTGAGTTGTTACCTTTCATAGAATTGAACTACTATTGTAGATATCCTCATGTTGAAGACTAAAACGACCCCCAACTCTCATTCAAAATGTTTCAAAGCCCCAAAAGTAAGACCTGAAATCTCAAAAGTACTACAGAAATAATAGAGGAAACACTAGAAGCCATTGGCATAGGCAGAAGCTTCCTGAATGGAACGCACAGTGCTCAAAAAATAGTACAAAGAATTGACAAATGGGAATATATCAAGTTTAAAAGCTTCTTTTCAGTAAAAATAAAGTTTCTAAACTGAAAAGAAAGCCATCAAATGGGAGAAGATCTTTGCCAGGTGTACATATGGGAAAGGTATAATAACCAAAATCGATGAGGAACTCAAAAAACAAACTCTGAAGAACCAACTGCCTAGTTAATAAATGAGCAAAGGTACTATACCGACATTCCTCAAAGAAAAAAAAAAACAAATGTCCTATAAATATGTAAATAAATTCTCAATATCTCTGGCTATAAGGCAAATGAAAATCAAAACCTTGAGATTAAATCTCCCTCAAGTAAGAAAAGCCATTATCAAGAATATTGACAATATCAAATGCTCAAAATGAAGTGGAGAATAGGAACCCAAATATACTGTTGCTAGAAATAGAAACTATTGAAACCAGTATGGAAGTTCATATAAGGATTCCTCAAAAAAAAAAAAAGAAACAGAATTACTCAATGTTGTAGTATACAGTTTTTGTGCATTTATCCAAAAGATTACACAGTAAGAGACAAAAAAGGCATCTGCATATCCTTATGAATTTTTAGCACAGTTTGCAATAGCCAGGTCATCGAGGCAGCACAGATATTCCACAAAGGATGGATGGATCAAAAAAAATATATGAATATATATATATATACATGTTTATGACATTATGATAAAATAATATATAATATATGATATATAATATATAATATATAGCTATATTTACTTCATATCATATATAAATATATGATAAATATACTTCATATTCATACCCATATATGCATACCACATATATATATCTATATACATGTATGTATGTATGTATGCTACCAAGAAAAATGATATTTTTGTAATATTTAGAGAAAGAGATGGACCTGGAAACATCATAATGATTGAAGTATTAAAACCTGGAAAGACATTAACTTATAATACACTTCCATGGCCATTTGTGTTTAGTAAAAAGTGTGAGTATGTATGTGTGTGTGCATGTATGTATGTAGCATAAATCATTACTCACATGTTAAAGAAAGTTAAAATTATTTCAGACAGTGAAAAAAGAAAAATTGGGATCATATTTTATAAAGTAAATGATTAGCAGTTTGTGATAAAAGTAGTAGAAGAAACTGTTGAAGTGCAACGTAATACTGAGGATGTCATCACAAATGAAACAAAGAGAAATTTCCCAGCCAGGTATTGCTCAGGTACTCTTGAGGCAATTGTGGGTCCTTTCTGACAATAAAAATCAAGTAGAAAACCATTTAAGCATGGAAAAGGGCTCAATCCACAGAGAAAATCCATGAACCAAAGTCCAATTTGAGGCCATAGTTGTTTTTATCCAAGTAGGACAATAGAAACAAGAAGAAAAGAACTGTGTAAGTACAAAGTGAGAGTTTTAATGGTTTTTAACAGCAAAGTGAGGGTTAGCAAAAGAGTGTGACCTCTCAACATGCATAGATGTAAGACAGAATTCACCAATCACATGTTCAAAGAAAGATTGGTGACAAAGTAGTACTCTTGACAGAAACCCCTCTGTAAAATAGACATTTTAGGTTTAGAGAAAATTTAGGATAAAGTGGGAAATGAGTGGACACTTCATAGACATTTAAGACTTTCACTGATTTATAAGCTAGGCCCCTTCTCTAACTTTAGAAAGTACAAGAGATTCAATAGTGTTAGCACTCTGTGCCAGTCCGGATTCTGCTAACGACTGGAGAAGCCTCTATGAGTCACCAATGACATTTAAACATTGGATGTCCTCAACTAGACAAGAGGGTAGAGCATTAAGAAGAGAGAATTCTGTCTTAGGAAGCTGTTCTCAGGGCTAGTTAAAAGTGAAAGCCAGGAAAGTTTCAGAAAATAAAATTATTTTAAAATAGAATCTTTTGGTCCTCTCAAATAACTTGAAAAATAAAGTAAATTTATGTAACCAAAAATCTCATATCCTCCTCATCATCATCCTCAATAAATCAATAAACTTTTATTTCCTTAAACATATTTACCTCATCAGAAGAAGGGCCTAAAATTTTTATGACATAGTATGACATCAATTCCTTTCAAAGGTTATTCAAACAGAATACATGACACTCAATTAAGCAAACAATTACAAACCATAAATTTATGATAGAAGATTTTGAATCTTCTCATTATCTATAACCAGACTATGAAATAAGCCAGATTCCACGATGATTACATATGGATTCAAAATAGCTAAGTCCATGGGAAAATGACAATAGTATTTATTACATATGACAAAATAAGAATAAATACGAAAGGCCTGAGTCAAATGCAAATGCTTAAAATCAAAATGTTATGTAAGAAGCTTATTTTTGACACATCACCTGAGAATAAAATGAAGTAAAATAGAAATTGAATTTTATTATTAATCCGTTGTCCGGAATATAGGTGGGAAAAAGTTTTCCCATTCTGCAAGCTGTTTCTTTAGTCCTTTGGTGTATAAAATCATCTTAGTTTGATAGAATCCAATTTGTCAGCACTTGCTCTTATTGCTGAGCAGTTGGAGCTTTATGCAGAAAATCACAGTCTAGGCCAAAAGGGCCAATGTTTCCCATGATCATTTTCTGAAGCAGCCTCAAAGTTACAGGTCTTACATTAGGATCTGTAATCTCCTCAGAGTTGATGGTTAGCACAGGGAGAGAGCTAGGGATACAGCACAGTGTTCTGAGCTAGTTAAGTTTTCAAAATCCAAGTCCAATAACACAGCATTTTGTAGGATTGATTGTTGTACAAACAGTTAATTTTAAATCATATAAAACGTCCATAGATCTGCCCTGGAATGTTTTCTCAATTTCAAAGCAGGGACAGTGTTATGATATATTGAGTTAGTGGATTAGTGAAGTAAGTATGTCAGAAAGATGCAGATTACTAATTAGCCTATTTAATGAGCTTTTGCTATGTCACTCCCTAGCAGTCTATTTACCATTTTTCAAACCATAGTTTGGAAGCCCAAATCTCAGTGGAATGCAATTCATTCAAAGTAGTGATGACTGTAATAAGCACTCATAATACTTAGTGGATTCTACCATTAGCAGAGATGGTAAAATTGAGGCAAGATATAAGAGCAAATATTTGAAGGTATACATAGAAAATTGAACAGAGCATTTACATGATAAAGTGTAACAATGTATTCATGTGAAATGGAATACAGAGTAACAATGTATTCATGTGAAATAGAATACTGAAAATCTGAATGTTATATATTATGGCACTTGAAACAGTATTCTTCAAATAAAATTTTAATAAACTTACAGGCAAACTCATAGCTTTTGATCTCTTAAACTACGCAACAGACTGACACAGCTGCAATTTCTATGGCACTGGTGAATGTACTATGGCTTTTCAGGAGTTCTTTTATTCTGTCTTGATTTATTGTGTTGGTATATTTTATCTTATTTTATTTATTTAAAACATTTATTTTTATTAAACAGTTGTACAAAAGAGTTTTGATTCCAGAATTCCGATTGCAAGTACAGTGTATCTTGATCAATGTCACCTTTTGAAAATTCTCCATTTTGTCCCATCCATTCCCTACAATCAAATTCCATAGTTCAATAAGTGTTGATAATATACATCCATGTACTTGTGATATTACTGTGTTGTGTATTAGGAAGCCTTCCAATTTCACTTAAAAGAGGGAATTTAAATTTCAGATTTAATGAGGTCTAAACTTATATAAATTTGAGATAGGCATGAAGTGGTTTCACTTTTGTGAGTATTTCCATGAGAGATAGAACATATTTTGGGTTTCTAGTAGAAAACTCACTTTTCTGTCTTGTTATATACCTATCTGCCTTTAGGAAGTCACATTTCAGCATGGGATGACTTGAATACTTTGTATTTGGTGGCAATATGATTTCTTTCCAATGAAATATGAGTAGAAACAATCAAAAACCTCTCCAGAAGAGTCAGTTCTGACAGTGTCTTCTGGCGCTCTATTCTCCTTTGAAGACTGAGGCAGAGAATTCATCAAGTCTCAGACTTTTCAGCTAGTCAGCAAGCAACTTTCTCATGGAGTCACAGTGGAAACAGCTCCACTTTGTACAGGAAAACCACAGTAACAATCTAAATGAGTGAAACATGATTTTTTAAAAAATTAAGCCACTGAAATTTGGGTGTTTATTTACATTTGTTTACTTCTTTATTTTACATTATATAGAGCTACTGGAACTACAGAAATTAGTACCAAATTACTCTTCAAACATGAGTCCTGTTTAAAAAAAATACCAGTATCTCAAGCATCATTTGAATACATATACAATTTAATCTCTTTCTCATAAATCCATGAAGACTTAGGAAATGAAATCGACCATATTTATAATCATGTAAATTTACCACATCTAAAGTAACCAATACATAGGAAAGTTGAGTGTTAAGGTTTAGAAAACGACCTGAAAAGCTGCCCTGCACCACCATACATTTGTTTGTTCACGCATTCTATCAACATACTGTGGAATGAAAGGTAAACAGGAAAACATGTTTTGTTTCTCTAGGGATTAAGTCATCTCTTCTTTTCTTTTTCTTTTTTTCCTTTATGTGAGGCTACAGGGATGTGGATGCCTATTATCAAAACAGTCCTTAATCCTGAGGGGAAAGAAGCTGGTGGTGCATATGGGGATAGCCAGAGGAGGTTAAGCTTTAAGTAAGAAAGAGTTCAAGGAAATCACATTGTAGAAAGAATATGCAGATAACATTTTCCCCTAAAGAAACCTATTAATACATGAAATTAGCTTCAATGACTTCTGTCTGTTTACTACCCATTAATGGCTGGAGGTCATAGCTAAAATATGTGAAGTAGAAAAAGTAAATCACTTGGCTCTCATTATCATAAAAGAAATTATTTTCATGTTCACCAATTACATAATATAAACAATAAAGTTCCTATGTATAACTTTCAGAAATTTACTACATGTATGAGTTCAGCTACTCTCTAGCCATTCTATGGTGGTTGACTCAGAGAACATTATATGCACAGATATTCTCCTCTATCTGCTAGTTGCATGTAACTGCAAATGGACAAGTCCTCCATACCCATCTTAAAGTATAACAATCAGACATATAGTCACCATCATATTGGGCTTATTGATTAAGGTGGGTGCTCTCACTACACTATTGTGCATATAGTCCTTCAACTCTGACCTTCCTAAACTCTGCCTCTGATCTAGCAGGGATTAAAGGCTTAGGAGATGCCAAGTGGCTTGACATCTTTGGTCAAATGAATACAAATGCCTATTTGTAGAGAAGTATGACTGTTTAGCACCTCTGGAATGACTTGGGGCATTTTTGTTCATTAGTGTCTCAATTTCCAGCTTGAATAAGGACTCAATATATTTGCTGAATATGATTGAATTCATTTTACATGATTTGAAATAAGAAATGGCAGAATTCTAGCCAAAAGAAACCTATTGGAAAGTAAAATTTTTTTGTGCAGGTAAGTCCTTGAATCTTCTATGCTTTTAGATAGATTATATTTTAAATTTTTATTGTTGGTCTGGGAATGTGGCTCAATGTTAGAGCACTTGCCTTGCATGCCTGAGGCCCTGGGTTCAATTCCTCAGCACCACATAAGCAATAAGAAAAAAAGCCAGAAGTGGCACTGTGGCTCTAGTGGTAGAGCGCTAGCCTTGAGCTGAAGAGCTGAGGGACAGCACCCAGGACCAGAGTTCAGGCCCCATGACTGGACCCAAAACAAAAAAAAATTTATTGTAATGATGCTGTACAGAGAAGTTACAGTTACATCAGTAAGGTAAAAACAAAGCGCTGAAACAAGATCACAGAATGATCCATTGCAACAATGATACCACAAGACACTATATTGGAAATCAACTTTAGAACTTTGAGGGGGCAAGGAGTGAGGGTGGTGGGAGAGGGAAGGGATAGTAGAACAAGAAAGGAGGGGGTAACAATGTTCAACAAGAAATGTAGATAGGCAATTTCATATCATCATTGCCCTCTCTTAGGGAGAAAGAAAGTAGACCTAAATACTTATTTTATAAACCTTAAAATCTATTCAAGGTGTGAAGTTTTTTTTGTCTCTTGTACAAAATTTTAACTTTTGAAGAGTTAACTCTGTGGCAGTTAAGGACAAATTTCTATCCTAAATGGTCTCACTCTCTTTTAGCCATGTCTAAGACAATTAGCTTAATTGAAAACTTTACTCTTTCCTGACACTTATATTGATGAAGTTTTCTTTACAATGAAAGTGATCACTTAATAAGATTAAAGCCCATATACTTTCAACCATATTTCAACCAATTTTTCATATGTGTGAATTATAAGATTAAAGGCAACAGTGTCAAGTCTTGACTTTTATATCATAATCTGGTGACATTCAAAAGAAAATGTTTACAAACCTCAGCCAATTGTTCATAGATGTCACATAATTTGGCAATATCTAGTATTTGTGTGTGTGTGAAAACTATGACTCTCAAGAAACAGCTAATTATAATACCTTATTTTTGCCTCTAAAGCCTATTTATTTTAAAATAAAATACAGGCTTCAGTTTAATCCTGTTTTTTTTTTCATAATCCATTGCAAGGTTGAGCCTAGGACTCTGTTGACAAGGGCCTAAACCCCATCTACGTCTAAAAATATCAGTGGAGTCTCCAAAGCCACACACCCCATTGACAGTACCAGGCAGGACAAGAAAAATGAGTCAGGGAGACTCCATTTGATTCTGTGAAGCTCAGCATCAAACGCACTACAGGGACTCTAAAGTAAAAGGTGGTGGTAAAGACTTCTGTCCCACAGACTCCTGGGGTGGGATCCCTTGGGAATCTGGTACAGGTTCACATTTCTACTGTTTTCTCACTGCACACTTGGGACACAGTAGGGGTACATTCAGACACAGAGTTGATGTCCAGGAGAAAAATGTACTGACAACACAATTTGACACAAACT
This sequence comes from Dipodomys merriami, assembly GCF_024711535.1. Lineage (NCBI taxonomy): Eukaryota > Metazoa > Chordata > Mammalia > Rodentia > Heteromyidae > Dipodomys > Dipodomys merriami. The sequence goes on along the minus strand of NW_027203512.1, from coordinate 41,864 downwards.
GCTTGTCACTTACAGTAGAGAAATATCTTTGCTGTCTTAGATGTGAAAGCCCAAAACACTCCAAATATGAACATTGCATAGCCTCCACTGCTTGCAACATAGGTTCAATAAACATCTTATCCTTGAAAGGCCTGGATATGAGAGCTTTGATGGAGTATTATTTTTTTCCCCTTTACTCTTTCTTCAGTTATACCTGAATCTATTTAGAGTGAAAACAAGCTGGGTCAGTTAGCTCCAATACAAAGCATCAGAAAGCCTGAAGAAAACAAACATCTTTAAGACCGCCTACACGTCTATACCCAATGAGGAGATTAAACACTTGGAATTATAAATTTCACAGAACTATCTCTCCTTTTGGGTACAACAATTGTTTATTTGCTTGTTTCATATTGTTTTTACCTGCCTCATGTATAAATCATCCAGTGAAGTATATAACATCTGACCAACACATTCGTTCTCAGGAGAAATCTGCTTCACATGGAAAGGAAAAACGAACAAAACTGAACAAAGCAATGTGACCATCAAAAGAGAGAGGGACAGTGAGGATGACTATACTATAATGATGCTACATCACAGCTGCAACAACCATCAACACAAGGAAGAGGGGTGAAGTTTGACCCCAGCCAAATAGGGTGATGGCTGTATATATCACTGGCCTGAAGAGGTTTCCTTTAATTCCGTCCAATCCAACACCTAACTTATGCCAAAGACACATGGAAAAAGGTATTCTACCTCCATTTGCTTCCTGTTTTGGGTCTCCCAGTCACATGAGAGCAAACATTCACTCCACCAGGCGACCTCAGCTCTGCTGAGATAATGTTTACTACAGTATGTGACACCGGATTACTGCAAAATCTCAGAGTAAAGGGACCAGGTGAACACCCATTATTTAGCAATGAGTATCACAGGCCCACTGTTGATCTCTATTCTAAAACTAGAATACACTGGTCAGTGATAAAACAAATCAACAAACAAAGAGAGGGAGGAGCTTTTGAATAAAAATACAATTTGGTTGTACAAAGTTTTCTTGGATTAGAGTCAAAATTTTCCTGTTTAGTAAAATTCCTATAGGAGGAATTAATGACATTGGATTCCTTGGTATACCAAAATATAATAAAATAAAATTTTTGTCTTCTTTTTAAATTTTGTATTATTTATCAATTTAGCTATTGTTGTTGTTGTTGCTGCTGCTGCTGCTGTCGCTGTACTAAGGCATGAACTCAGGGTCTCGTGCTTGTTAGGTATGGCTTAAGTCTTGGCGCCAGCCTTTTGCTTCTAATTCTTTATCATACAAAGTCTTAGAATGTTGTTCCAATTGGTATAGGACTGTGCTCTTCCAGTGTTTGCCTTCTGAGTGACTGAATCTTGAAGCATGTGTCACCACGTGTGGGCCATTTCTTCATTTCTTTGTTTCAAAGGATTTCTATTGCTTGGCCAGCATATATTTTGTAGAGCCTAACTTCCTTTGTTCTGATATTCTGAATGTTTATTATTATTTACTATGTTTCCTCTAGAACAGAAAACAAATGAAGGCAAAAAAATGTCCTTATATCTGTAACAATTACTTATTCACCAAATCATGACTTTCATGCACCCCAATTAAAAGTATTTAAAAACATTGATAGATTGATCAATTGCAGCAATGAGATGCACAAGACTCTATGTCCAAAAGTGAAATTTACAATTTAGGTGGGGGGTGGTAGCTGAGGAGGCAATAGGGAAGGGATGGTAGGGGAAAACAAAGGAGGAGGCAACAATGTTCAACAGGAAATGTACTTACTACCTTGCTAATGTAATTGTAACCATGCTGTACAGTATTTTCACAATTAAAAAAAAACATTGATAGTCTTTTTTTTTTGAGTCTGGACATGAAAGTGAGGATATCAGAAAGGCACCATCTTGAAGTCATGCTGTGGATCACAGTGGTAGAGTGCTAAGCTTGAACAAAAAAACTCAAGGGTAATGCCCAGACCCTAAGTTCATGCTCCAGAACTGACAAAAATAAGAAGGGCAACATTAACTTTCAAAGGAAGGTGAAGACATGCTTTATGAGCAAAAGGGACACCTCTAATGCTTCATTCACTTTTTCTCTGACAAGTATAAACAAGTTGTGATCTCAAAGAACACAAGGTTTCCCTTCCATGAGTGAAAAGAAACTCACTTAACATCACTCAGGAATTTGTGAATTCTCTGATTGCTATTTATTGCACCATACATGCAAAGAAAAAGACGTGGACTAAACCAATCTGAAGATATAAGGAATGAACGGTCTATTGAACATAATTTTTTAAAAAATGTTCTGGGCCCAGGGTCAGACTGCAAAGATGGGTATGCAGATGCCAGCTCTTCCTACTCAAATTCCATCAGAGACCATGTGACTATATCAGGATATTGCATGGCCTAGAAGACTGTCGGTCCATCCATGCTGCTTAGTTACCTTTTGATGCTGAGGGCAGTTCTGCATAATGTTGGAAGCTGGATAAGATTTGACATATGAAAATGAGCTGGGAATACATACAGCCCAGAGGCATGCTCTTTCCATCCTCTTCTGATTCCTATTAGATAGTTTTGGTTTTGTTTTCCCCAATAAGCTGGCCCATGACAGAGCACAGAGGTGAACACACAGATTCTGCCTCCAAGTCAGAGATACTTTAGCACGTCACATTTACTATAATCTGCAATGCCTTCTCACCAGCTTGAGTAGTAGGGTACGCCTTTCCAGACTTCTTGACATGAGTTGTTACCAAGTCATGATCACTTTGTGGCCTCCATCTGCTCTGCACACACAAGCATGTGCCTTTGAACCAGAGCGAGCTGGAAAGGTTGCTTACAGGTTTGTCTTCCCACTTATTGAGAATACCATATTTATTATTATCATTATTTTATGGATGTATAACTATTATAGACATTTATGAGGTACAACAGATTTTGATATGTGTACAAAATGTGGCAAGGTCATCTTCCTATCCATTTTTATGGTAAGACATTTGAAATTTACTACCACTTTGAAATATATAATACATTATGATTGGCTGTACACTCTGCTATACACTAGCTCTCAAAATTAAGTCAATACAGAGGACTGTAAATACAAGTAAGTAGGGATAAATGTGAGGCAAAATTATACTTTGTTACAGTTACCAAAACACAATGCTCTCTGAATCACGAGAGCAATGTAAATTCACATATCGGAATTTGCACAGGGAACAAGACCCAGAACAACACCCAGACATGGTAGATTATTTCTCCAGAAATCAATCAGATCAATTGCTTCTACATCTTCTTTTGCTCTTGGAGCTGGAAGAGAGCAATGCATTCATTTATTTTCTGAATGTAATGAAGAATCTGGGTGTATGTCTTTGAGCCTACATCTCCATGAAGTTTATTAAGATCAGTGCTATAACTATTTTTCTTGCTATATACACAACCAAATTCATTCCACACTTAATCATGTGGGTTTGAAATATCAACATTTTATCATTCACAATCAATAACCACTGTTTTCAATTAACTCATGTTTGAAAGTATGTCCTGAATGGTAGCAGCACAAACAAGTTTTAATGGCCCTGTGAGGTGCACATCTCAATCCAAAGAAATTTATGCTTTATTCAAAAAGAAATATCAAAGAGAAAGAGCTAGCTAAATTCATCACAAAAGACTCGTCCTCCCTGTTCACATGAACTGATAAGGGATGAGATTAGGGACCCATTACTTTCTTTGGTGCTGGCAGCCTGTAGTTACTTTGCAGGATCTACCAGCTTTCCTCCCAACCTAGACTGTAAAACAAAAGTAATGATTCAAGTATTTTACTCTTGCAACTAATATATCCTTAATTAAAACAGAAATTTCTGGGTGGCTTCCAAGTTCACCAACATTATTTTAACTTGAATATGTCAGAGAATTTAAATAATTCTAAAGATTCTACTTACCATGCCTAGCTAAAAGAAGCAGATGGCCAAATTGGATACTTTCTATAATTGAGACAAATTACCCTCTCACCTCAATATCACGTACTGACACTCTAGCAATACATTGGGCACATTGTTCCAGAGTTTTCTTACATGACTGTTCATGTAAGTACATTGATGTCCTTGGTATATCCTTTTCATTTTTTTTTGGTTGGTACAATAAATGGAGTGGCCATCTTTCCTATTAATCGGACACTGATTTGGTGTTCCTGAGAGATATTTTTGCCTGTAGACAGAGTGCTGCATCTGTGCAGGCAAATTTTTAATACTAAAATGATCAATAATTTGGTCTTCTTGATTTGGCAATGTTATCAGTGGCTAAGTTCTACTATGAATTCTCTCATTTCAGAGGCATTTGAGTATTAAGAGAAATGTCTTTGAAAGCACACTGAATCACAAATCAGGAAGCCATGGTGCATGTGTTCCATATTCATCTTTTAAATATTTTCGCATGGTGGTTCTCTAATATCAGTCTGAATAGAAAGTTGTGTAATAAAATATTCATGCATCCTTAAAATTACTACAATGATTTAGTGTCAGATTTATTAGAATTGTTATCTATAAAACAAATGTTATCCTGTAAGTCTAATTTGTATCAAAAACGAACGTCGTCAGTATTTAATTATAATTAAAGATAGTAAACATGAGAATCATGCCCAAATATGGGCAGATGAGCAGTTTCTTTTCTTTTTTTATTTTATTTTATTTTATTTTATTTTATTTTATTTGAGAACATACTGTACAGAGGGGTTACAATTACATGGGCAGGATAATGCATACATTTCTTACCAAGCATTGCAGCCTCCTCCTTTGTTTACCCTTCACCTCCCTTCCCAGCCTCCCCACTCCCCCCCACCCAATCATACCCCCCTCCTCCCCCCCACACCGACATTGTAAAGCTGGTTTTGAGATGACATTTTGTACTTCTCATTGTTGCAACAGGTCCACCTGAATCCTTAAACGACTTGTTTGTCCCCATCTCCTCCACATGTTATACTGACATCAAATATAGTGAAAGCAGGTGTTACACTGTGGGGGAGGGACATACAAAGCAACAAAGAAATAATCTTATAAATGCATTAGAAACACATGCATGAAAGAAACGAAAACATTAAAACACATATTTAAGGGTTCGTTTTTCTAAACATCACATTATCTGACCTTTTCCGCTTGACTCATACCTATACTATATATTGCAAATAAGGGAAACCATGGGACCTATGCTTCTTTGGGCCTGGCTTACTTCACTTAAGATAATTTTTTCCAAGCCTTTCCATTTCCTAACAAATGGGGAAATGTCATTCTTTCTGATGGAGGCATAGAATTCCATTGTGTATATATACCACATTTTCTTGATCCATTCATCTACTGAGGGGCATCTGGGTTGGTTCCATATCTTAGCTATGGTAAATAATGCTGCAATAAACATAGTTGTGCTGGTAGCTTTAGTGTGGTCTTGTTTGTAAACATTTGGGTAAATGCCCAAAAGTGGGATTGCTGGATCATAGGGGAGATCTATGTGAAGTCTTTTGAGGAACCTCCATACTGCTTTCCAAAGTGGTTGAACAAGTTTACATTCCCACCAGCAATGAAGTAAGGTTCCTTTCTGTCCACATCCCCTCCAGCATCTGTTGTTGTTAGAGTTCTTGATTTTTGCTGTTCTAACTGGAGTGAGGTGATATCTCAATGTTGTTTTGATTTGCATTTCTTTTATGGCTAGGGATGTTGAACATTTCTTCATGTGTCTATTGGCCATCCTTCTTTCTTCTTCAGAGAAGCTTCTCTGAACAGTTTCTTGTGACAGCTGACAATATGACAAAATCATTTATAAGTCTCTTACCAATGCACTTTTTATTCCTGTGTTGAATTTGCTATATAACCAAACTTTATTAACATTCAGGAAATATGAGCATTTCTCCATCTGGCACATGGCTTTTAAAAGTCATTTGTTGTAATCTAGAAAATCTGCAAACAGCTGGCAACATGTATTTTGTTAAGTTTTTCCAGCTGCAGATATGAAATATTAGTATCATTGCTTAATTGAAAGTATAACATATCATATGGTATCATACAGTTCTTTCATTTCCTTTATGACAATGAGTTTAGGCTGTATATCTCAATACATATAAAGTTATCGGATAAGACATTAGTACGTTTTGGATGTCAGACTTTATTTTTTAATTTAATTTTATTGTCAAGGTGATATCCAGAGGAGATACAGTTACATATGTAAGGTAGTTGAACATGATACACCCTTCCTCATTTTTCTCCCCCTTTCCCTCTCCTAAACCCCACTCCCAAATAGTTCATTTCCAACATATTATATTATGAGTGTCACTGTTGCATTGGTTGAATATGTTACATCAGATATATTTTATTCCTAAATATGTTTGTCAATATAATCACATATGCTTCTAATTCTCTAACTCATTATTAGTATCCAGGATCAATGGTTGGGAAATATATAAGTTTCTACTAGAAAGTAAAAACACATCTATCTATCTATCTATCTATCTATCTATCTATCTATCTATCTATCTATCTATCTATCTATCTAACTATCTATCTATCTATCGTTATATTTTGTACAAGCATATATTGTTTTTAACACACAGTTCATTAAAGGAAATTAGCAATAATTTTCTCTATTATTTTAAAAAGAAAAGCCAAATCGTTTCCTCTATTCTCTTACGAAATCACTCAACACTTTGACTCCAGATTCATCGATTTCATATTATATAATTTAAAACAAGTCTGGCATATGCTCACTTCCTGAAGATTCTCCACTGTTTCAGAACAAACTGCAAGTAGTATGTTGTCTTTTACACTACTTCATGTCTAGCTATATATCAGAGGCTTCCAATGTATTCTAATTACTAGAGTTGCTCACAGAGGATAGCACAACCACTTCATTTTACTCATCTATTATAAAATATATTGCAATGATATAATACGTTCTAATGGGAAAATGCATAAGAGAAAGTATATATGATGGAATCTGGCATTCTCTGCCTCTCTGACTGTGCTACCATCCAAAAATCCTTCTGTGCTTTTGTACTTTTTAATGTACCATATTGTACTTTTTAGTTTTTAAAATAGCTAAAATATTAAACTCTTTTACTAAATAGTGCAAGTCATCAGTAAAACATTATCTGTAGGTACCTTCTATTTAAAATTCTAACGCTCTCACTGTTTCTCCTTTCCAGCTCATCGTAACATGACTATAGTCCTCTTTTTGGCTATCCCTCCAACTCTCAACTCTTTGTCCTTTTCTAAATTCTTGATTCCTCAAATTTGTTCTTCAAATTCTGATTTTTACTTTCCACAGTGGAGGTCTTATTGATTATCACCTCCAAACTATACTTAAAGTAGATAGAGGTAGATATTGATAGATAGATTGATAGATAGACGTATGTTAGAGTCAGCTACTTTTCTTTATATTCTTCTGCATATCATCTAACTTTTTAATATATATTTTATTATAAAGATACTATACAAATGAGTTACAGCTACATGAGTAAGGTAATGAGTACATTTCCTATTGAGCATTGTTACCTCTTCCTTTGTTTTTTCCCTACCGTCCCTTCCCTTCCCATCTCCCCAACTTCTCCCTCCCATCCCCAAACCTGTAAAGTTCATTTTTAACATAGTGTCTTGTATATCTCATTGTTACAATGGGTTAACGTATATCCTGTATCCTGTGTTCAGCATTTTGTTCACCTCCCTAAATTAGAAAATTCACCTCCCTGAATTAGAAAAATGGGTATACAAGATTCAGGGCACAGGAATCAAATACAGTGAAAACAGTGGTTATACCATGGGGAAAGAAAATACAAAAGAAACAAAAAAATCACAGTATATTATAGGTACATTAAAAACAACAGCAAGAAAGATACAATGTCTGTGTCCTTATCTTGAGGTTCATTTCACTTAACATCATCTTATATGGTCATTTGTATGTAGCTTTTGACCTTTTCTGCTTGTCCTAGACATAGTCTAGTTATTGTAAATAAGGGAAACAATTTTCATTTTTTCATACCCGGAATTTTTTTCATTTCCCATAAAGGCATTTTTGTACTTTAAAAAAATAGAACATTTATTGTTCTATTAAAAAAACTTTCCTTTTGGGTTTGTATAAAGGCTTCATTACAAGAATATAAGTAATTCCACCATCAGCCAGGGCTGATAAACTCAAACTTCCGCTTCTCCCCTAACCCCCTAACATGTGGCTGCTTGTAAGTAGTCAGACCCACTTCACCTACCAAGGGGCTTTCCATGAGCCCATCAAGAATAATCTCATTTTAATAAAGATATCCCTATCATTCCGAAAGTATCAAGAGACTAAGAAGCTCTATGTTAATGCTGAAACTACCCAGGGAATTTAAAAGGTCTTAGGAGATTTTTGTTAGGATCTGGTATCAAAGGCCCAATATTAGAACAAGAGTTTGATCCATTGCTCAAATTGACAAAAGTTTTAGGAGCTCAGTGTCTGTAACTGAAGACAAAAACCAAATGTGTGTGTGTGTGTGTGTGTGTGTGTGTGTGTGTGTGTGTGTGTATTTCACAATGTCTTATATATTCCAAATAGTCAGATAATTAAAACTATAAACTACTTCAATAAATAAAAAGGAGTTGCATTTTTATTAAAGTGAGTGTATATGTGTTCAGGAAACTATTCCCTGACATAAAACTATATAAACTTTAGCATTGTTGAAATAAATAATTATTCTACCTGAATAAATGGGGATTCCAAAATGAGATTGTTTTGTAATATTATATTAATCATAAAAATTATCACCTTGACAACTTGTGGATTCCTAGACACAACTTGCACCAGAGTCTCAACATCTGCCCCAGTATCACAGGTTAATAACTTCCAACAAAATGATAACAAAAATCTAAAAGTCTTCTCAGATTACCATGACTTCTATTTTAAAGATGTGATCAAAACAAAATCCTAAGAGATTTGAAAGCCAAGGTCACATTAACATTTCACTCTAAAAGAAAGTTTTCCTAAGTGCCCACTGTAAACAAATACAAAGCACATAATTTTAGAATTTTTTTCTTCTTTTTTTTTCTTTCTTTCTTTCTTTTATTTTATTTGTGAACATACTGTACAGAGGGGTTACAATTACATGGGCAGGATAATGCATACATTTCTTTCCAAGCATTGCAGCCTCCTCCTTTGTTTACCCTTCACATCCCTTCCCAGCCTCCTCCCTCCCCCACCCCCAGTCCCAATCCTTCCCCCCCCTTCCCGCACCAAAGTTGTAACGCTCGTTTTGGACATGACAACTTGTACTTCTCATTCTAAAAACATCTCACAAATAATTGACAAGGATTCATGAAATACTCAAGGTCAAAAAGAAGACTCGACTTCATTCACAGGCATAATTATATAAAAAGAAACATAAAACTTGAAAGACTCAGTTCTCTCCAAATTGGGCTTATTAATTAAAAAATGTAGCAATTAAAATACAATTTTTTAAAAAATTATCTCACTGAGATTCCCTGACAAAGTTGTCTGTAGTATATTTGGAAATGGAAAGAAACAAGGGTGACAAGGCAACCACAAAGTAACAGAATAGATGGATATTTCTTATTCACAGTATTTTTTACAAAGCTACAGTAATTAAGCCAGAAATAAATCATTGTGGTAATATGAAAATAACAATAACCAATTGAAAGGAGAGATAAGAACTATAGTCTCATTACCTGAAGGTAATTTCTTCTTTGAATGTAATATCTGATCATTTAAGACAAATGATAACACACATAAATGATTCATATTATAATAGCTTTACAGAAAAATCTGGAGCTGGATGTCTTCACTGATCTGCCAGGTGTTCATTACATATCTTTGCAGTCTTTAGCAGTTTGGTTTACATGGATTGAGATAATTTCTTGCTTTTCCTGGAGTTTTTTTTCCTTTCATGAATTAATGTATTAAAATATGAAATAGACACTTAGAAAGGATAAGATATACTGTTTTTATTCCACATTAAACAATTTTAGCTATTATAAAGATACAGAAAGAAATAAATTTGTAATTCTACAATGAAGCCAACAAAAATATAATTTCTGGTTACAATAAGTATCTAAATAACAAAGGCATCTTCCGTTTTACCATTTTCAACTTTACTATTAATATAACAACTGAATGTTTGCTATATTCCTAATTCAGGCCTGGGTACTATTTAAAAATCTTGAATACAAATGTTTATTAAACTTCATTATGTGAACTGGCTGCAAGTGTTATACCTGTGTTTGAGAAAAGAAGATAGCTTTCCCATAAAAATAGAAAAGCTATTTAAATTTTGCTGTTTGAAATTTTACAAAATATTGCAATCATTTTGCATGGTTACAATGGTGTTATATCTCCATGTGTCTATTGGCCATCCTTCTTTCTTCTTCAGAGAAGTTTCTCTTTAAGTCTTTCGCCCACTTGTTTATTGGGCAGTTGTTTCTTTGAGGATTTGTTGTTGGGGGATTTAATTTTTTGAGTTCCAAGTATATTTTAGATATGAGACCCTTGTCTGTTGTACGGCTAGTAAAGATCTTCTCCCAATCCGTGGGCTTTCTATTGATCTTGCTAGCTATGTCCTTTGCCATGCAGAAGCTCTGCAACATTATGCAATCCCATTTGTCCAACCTTTCTTTGATTTGTTGTTTCCGAGTCTCTGTTCAGAAATTTTCGGCCTGAGCCAAGGAGACCTAGGGTTTCTCCTATTCCATCCTGTAATATTTTCAGAGTGTCTGCTTTGACTTCGAGGTCTTTGATCCATTTGTAGTTGATTCTGGTGCAGGGTGATATATAAGGATCTAGCTTTAGTTTTCTACAAGTCGTTAAACAATTTTGCCAGCACCATTTACTGAAGAGGCTGTCTTTCTTCCATTCTATTGTTTAAGCTCCCTTATCGAAGATTAGATGGCTATAGGTCTGTAGGTTCATTTCTGGGTTTTCAATTCTATTCCATTGGTCCTGAGGTCTGTTCTTATGCCAATACCAAGCTGTTTTGATTACTATGGCTTTATAGTAGAGTTTGAAATTTGGTATTGATATTCCTCCAGCAGTGTTGCTCAACATTCTTAGCCATAAAAGAAATGCAAATCAAAACAACATTGAAATACCACCTCACTCCAGTTAGAATGGCAAAAATCAAGAACTCTAACAACAACAGATGCTGGAGGGGATGTGGACAGAAGGGAACCTTACTTCATTGTTGGTGGGAATGTAAACTTGTTTAACCACTTTAGAAAGTAGTATGGAGGTTCCTCAAAAGACTCCACATAGAACTCCCCTATGACCCAGCAATCCAACTTTTGGGCATTTACCCAAATGTTTACAAACAAGACCACACTAAAGCTACCAGCACAACTATGTTTATTGCAGCATTATTTACCATAGCTAAGATATGGAACCAACCCAGATGCCCCTCAGTAGATGAATGGATCAAGAAAATGTGGTATATATACACAATGGAATTCTATGGCTCCATCAGAAAGAATGACATGGCCCCATTTGTTAGGAAATGGAAAGACTTGGAAAAAATTATCTTAAGCGAAGTAAGCCAGGCCCAAAGAGACATAGGCCCCATGCTTTCCCTTATTTGCAATATCTGGTATATGTATGAGTCAAGCGGAAAAGGTCAGATAATGTGATGTTAGGAAAATGAACCCTTAGATATGTATTTTAATGTTTTTTTCTTTCATGCATGTGTTTCTAACTCATTCATAAGATTATTTCTTTGTTGCTTTGTATGTCCCTCCCCCACAGTATAACCCCTGCTTTCACTATATTTGATGTCAGTATAACTTGTGGAGGAGATGGGGACAAACAAGTCGTTTAAGGATACAGGTGGACCTGTTGCAACAATGAGAAGTACAAGTTGTCATGTCCAAAACGAGCTTTAAAACGTCGGTTGGGGGGGGAAGGATTGGGACTGGAGGGAGAGGGGGGAGGCTGGGAAGGGATGTGAAGGGTAAACAAAGGAGGAGGCTGCAATGCTTGGTAAGAAATGTACGCATTATCCTGCCCACGTAATTGTAACTCCTCTGTACAGTATGTTCACAAATAAAATAAAATTAAATTTTTAAAAAATGGTGTTATATCTCAACTGTAAGATTATTTTTAACATAATTTGTATTCAATAATCTCACAACTTTAAAAATGCTCATGCATACACCTTTTTCTGCCTTTGTATTTCTTGTCTTTCAAATATATGGTAATGGATATTTACTTTCTTATATTTTTAATTTTTTTAAAATTTTTGGCAGTCATGAGCCTTTGAACTCAAGGCCTGGTCACTGCCTTTGTGCTTTATTTTTCAAGACTAGAGCCCTACCACTTTGAACCATAACACCACTCCCAGCTTTTTCTAGTAGCTTATTGGAGTTCAGAGACTCATGGAGTTTCCTGCCTGGAAAAGTGATCCTCAGATCTCAGCCTACTGAGTAGCTAGGATTACAGGCATTAGTCATAATCACCTGGCTATATATTTATTTTCCCATATTACATATTTTTGTCCACATTTCCATACTACCCATCACTTACTTTTATAAAACTTTTAATAGTTCAGAGGTTACAAATTGGGACAAAATCTTGTAGTTACTAAATGAGGAACTGTGTAGATAACAATCATTCTAAATTTCAGTTTTATAATTCACAATATAATGATAATGCCTATTATATGAGACTGTATTCGGTAAATCTCAATATAGACAAATAGCTGTTGTAATTGATCTAAATTCTTTACCATTACCATTTACACTGTAAATATAGCAGCTGAATATTTTGTTTTATTATTCATACACATTTGAACACTCTTCAAATCATCTTTCACACAGAAGAATTTACTAAATATTGTTTGTTATGGGAACTGACTGAGTTAAAATTTAGTATAATTCATCATCATTTAAAAGCTCTGATCACCAAATGGAATCTCTTTTTTCTCCTTATATTTATGTATTTAGTGGTTGACAAAGAGGGCTAGTTTTAGAATTACTGAAGAAGAAACATATTTTCCTTTTTGTATTGTTGCTGCATAATTATAATATAAAAATTGAAAAAGAAAGAATCAATAGAGTAATAAAATGTTGCTTTTTTTCTGTGAAGTGTATTACAACTAATGGTCCTAATGGTCCTAGTACTTTAAAGTGCTTTCATTAAGTATCAATATTTAAATAACACCTCTTTTGCTTGTCTTTGTTATTATACTGTTTGATTTTTAACATGTCCTAATGTTCTTGAAATAGTGCATTTTTAAAAACTGAATACTCTACAAAAGCTTATGTTCAAAATTGTTTTTCAGCTATCACTTGGGCTCCTGGGTATAATTAAGAATGTGTCAGAGTCACTGAAAACAATCACCAATCATCATATCATTGTTGCAAATCTCTTACTTCCTATTTCCTTCTCTGTCCTACTCTCTTGCTCTTTTCTCTTTACCTCTCTTTTTTTCTTCCTCTTTCATTTTTTTGGGAAAGGGAGTGCATATATCACATATATTGAATTATAAACAAGGAGAGATACAACCTTAGCCATTATTTGAAAGCAATATATTCAGTTTATATAGGGAAGCCAATAAAGCAGACATCTGTCCAACAAACAATTGACTTTTTCCCCTGAAAACTAATCCAATGCTTTTCATTATTTTTAAGAGAAGCAGCCAATGTTTGTGTTGAAGAACTAGAGACCGCTTTCCTTGCATTGCCAATAGGAAGAAGACACAAGAATGACAACTATGGTTGTGTCTTTTTAAGTCAAAAGCCAGACCTAGAACTTTTCAGGAGGATTCTTCCAAGCTTCTTTAAATAATATGGAGGCACTTGAAACCAGTCCTAAAATGATCACCTGATAGATAAATGGGGAAAACAAGGTATTTTGCAGCAGTTTATTATCTTGACCAAGAAAGAACAAGAAGGAAGAGAAGGAGAAAGAAGGGAAAAACATAAGTGAGGAAAATATTAAAGGAGGGAAATAAAAAGGAGGAAAGAGAAAAAGGGACCGTATTGCAAACTGTGAATAAAAACGCTCCTTCATTAGTTCCTGTAATTTAGCTACCAAGATAGAATTTGCAACTTCGATGTACTTATGGCTACTAATGGCAAACAAAAAATAGTTTCTTTGATAGATTATTTTTTTCTTGTTTTCTTTCTTTCTTTTTGTTGGCCGTGGGACTTGAACACAGGGCCTGGGAGCTGTGCCTGAGCTCATTTTGCTCAAGGCTAGCACTCTACCACTTGTAGCCATATCTTTACTTCCAGTGTTTTGAATGGTTAGTGGGATATAAGAGTCTCACAGGCACTTTTCTGCCCAGGAAGACTTCAAACTGCAACTGGGTACCCAGCTCTATTTGGTATATATCTAAGAATAGTAAGCAATCAGAAAATACTTACTAAATCTTGAAAAATGTAAAATTAATGACATATGTCAAAAATATAATTTAATTCCTAAAGTTATTATAATACAAAGGTGTTTTAAGTCACTTGATTCTATAGATTAAAACAATATTCTAATACTATTATACCTGACAATATGTTTTAAGTTTATTTTTATTACATTAATGTATTTTGTCAGCCAACTAATGCATATTGTTGTGATGTTAAAGACTGACTCTAATATGCTTTCTGTATGTGTGTGTGTGTTTGTGTGTGTGTGTGTGTGTGTGTGTCTATGCTAGACCTAATGCTTCAACTCAGGACCTGAGTACTATCCCTGACTTTATGTTCTCAAGGCTAGTACTCTACCAGTTGAGCCACAGCTCAGCTTCTAGTGTTTTTGTTTTGTTTTGTTTTCTGGTTAATTGGAGAGAAGAGCATCAATGGACTTTCCTGTCCCCACTGACTTGAACCATGATCTCAGATCTCATCCTTCTGAGTAGCTAAGATTATAAACATGAGTTACAGGTACCCAGCAAGACTGACTCCAGTTTGTAAACTTAAGTTCTTCTTCTGACTTTGGATAAATCCATGTACTTAGATACCCTATCAATGTTTATTTCTCTTTGGCAAATAGTGACAAGCATATTCTTTATATTTGACCTGAATTAGTTCATATGTTCCTCATAAAACTTTATGCAAACATGCTGTTTTTCTTTTTTCCATTTAAAGAAAATGTGATATCCAAACAGAGGATAAATGACATTTTCAAAATGAAAATGTTTATAAATGACACTGGTTGGGCTAAAATCCAGGCAACTTGGCTCTAGAATCTATTCTCTTAATTGCTTAACTTCATAAAAATCTTCGTTATTTTTAATACACATATATCCTGTCAATACAGGTTGCTTTAAGTGCTATTTGTTTTAGAGCTCTGTGACAAAGTCTGTCATGTTTGACTATTATAGCATCATTCAGCTAGTGAATGTATACAATGTCTTCAGTGAAAACATTAGATTGTGAACACACACCAGTACACAATGCTCATGTACGTACAGCAAATAATTTCAAATATGTTTGATTTTTTTCATGCTGAGACTTATTCAATTAAAGAACTTGGTAGCTAGAGGTATGACAATCATAAATGGAAGTATATACCTATGCTATCCACCAGAGTCTGTTTCTTTAAAAAACTATATCTTTTAATTAACTGTACAAAAGGTTCATGTCCAACATGTCAGTCTATGAGTGAAATTCATTTTGAACAACATTACCTCTTCCATCATTTCCCCCCCGCAACTGTCATCATCAGTTTCTTAGTCTTTTCAATAGAATTTTTGAATATGAATTGGGCTCGGTAGACCAAGTATTTGATGTTACTTATTTAGGAGTACAAGTTAGTTGGGTATAGAACTTTATGAGACCCTTTTGGCCAACATCGGAATGTGGTTGTTTGCATATCTAATCCTAACTTTGTGGGAACATAAATGGGTCCAAATACATATCTTGGCCAGGAATTGATGTCCTATCTAAAAAATTATTAATAAATGAGGGGTCAGGAGTCAAAATGGCCAAATTCTTCCAGACATTTCCTAGTGCCTTATTATATGAAGATCTGTACCTGTAAGTATGTAAGCCATTGAGGTGAAATTGTTTTAGCCCCAGTAGATGATACACAGAACTTCCCAGCCTGGGTAGGGCAGTGTGTGTTTCTTGAGTAATCCTTCAGCTAATGAGGCATATTAAAGTATCATATAACAAGTCCTGTACAGACCAGTGGTTGATGTTTATGAACTCCTCATAGGCCATGTTACCCCTTGCTAGCCACTCTCAAACCAGGCTCAATATCTATCACAAATACATCACATTCTCAG
The DNA here is from genome assembly GCF_024711535.1 of Dipodomys merriami. Lineage (NCBI taxonomy): Eukaryota > Metazoa > Chordata > Mammalia > Rodentia > Heteromyidae > Dipodomys > Dipodomys merriami. The sequence goes on along the minus strand of NW_027203512.1, from coordinate 25,642 downwards.
AAAACTTTTCATTATGCAGGCTAACTGAAAGGCTTCATATGGCTGTGGACCTGTGATTGGGTGAAGATACACCTTACTCATGGGCATTCGGGTCTCAAGCCCCAAGACAAAAGGAAGCAAACAAGAAGATGCTGGCTAGAACATAGGGCCTGGGAGCTTCTGTTCCTGATCTCATTTTGTTCAAGGCTAGCACTTTGCCATGTGAAACCACAGCTCCACATTTATTTGAGTGGTTAATGGAAGATAGGAGTCTCATGGGGACTTTCTGCCGGGGAAGACTTTGAATCACCAACTGGTATCCGACTCTTTTGTTATATTTCTAAGAATGGTGAGCATTCAGAAAATACTTATCTATATCTTTATCTTAAGAAGAAAGACATTAACAGTACAAGAAAGTCTCACAGTGTCTGTAATCCATTTGCTTTCCACTCATAGAGAGTTTCATCGAGAGAACTATGTGGAAAAGTGAAAAGCTCAGCATGGAACAGCTAGGGCAGGCAGTAAACTTGTTGAGAAAGGTGAAGCATAGGCCTCATGGATGTAAATAGCATTCTAAGTCACTGTAATGGCCAGAGACCTCATCACCACCCCAGCTGTTCCATGCCACATCCGGGACTGCTGACAGCTGTATTGAAGAGAGACTAACTCTAGGTAATTTCTATGACCCTACATCATCCATTTGACCCCCACCAAATTACCCTGCTCCAATTACCTGAGGAATACAGAGATCCAAAGAGCTCATCTATTTTTCTGATGTAGTTCCATAGACATTCATTATCCTCACCAAAGACTAAAATTTAATTCTGACTCTACATTTTTCACACTTTTGTCTTTTTGTGTGTACTGTTATTTTTTCTCTTTAGTTTTTCTTTTAGTGTCTCTCACAAATCACTCTTCTGATAGTTTATTCTGCCCCTTCCTTTCCTTATTTTGCTAATTTTTTAACCCATTATATATTATCCTCATGATAACATGCTTCTCAACAAAATCTAAATTCCATTGCTACAGAACCATATTTTGTACATTTTCAGTCCTCACACTCAACTCCCCTTTTCACAATCATCCTGTTCCCTTATTTACTCCCTCACCCTTTTTTTGTTGGTCTTGGGGCGGCCTGAACTCGGGCCTGGGATCTGTCCCTCAGCTCTTCAGCTCAAGGCAAGTACTCTACCACGTGAGGCACAGTGACACATTCAGCTTTTTCTGCTTATGTGGTGCTGAGGAATCGAACCCAGGGCCTCATGCATGCAAGGAAAGTACTCTACCAATGAGTTATCTTCCTAGCCCACTCTCCGTATTTGTTAACAGCTAATTTTTAAGCTGTACACCAAGAATTTTTATTGTCCTACCCATATACTATACTGTTTGGTAAATTAATCCCCTATAAAAGATAACTAAGTAAACTTTAAACAAAATTATTCAGAAGCTTTGAAGACAGTCACTATATATTAGTAAAGGGAGCATTCCACATAGACGACATAAAAATTGTTGACATATACACAGAAAATGTTTGTGAATACAGTGACTTTTAATCAAAGTTTTCCCATTACTTATAAGGAACTCCTTTGTACAACTACTTAAAGATTTAAAAAAGTGTTTGTTTACCAACTTGAAATATAGAAAGACATCCAATACAGTGAAATAAATATTTTCATTTTTTTGCCTGTTCACTGCTTGTTTCTTCTTTTCTTCTCATCCTTCTATATTTCCTTTCCTAATCTTTTTATCAATTATTTGAAAAGCATAAAACTACTTTGTAGATTGTGGGCAGTACACAAATATCTATCAAGTGAATTTACACTGATGACCATATTACTCCAGTGTTCACTTTTTGTGACAGGTAGATGAATGAGTTGCTTAGCTATGAAGACTAAAATGAAATATGCAAATATTGCATGTTGACTCCGAAGCTCTAAATTTAAAAGATGGGTACACTCCATTTTTAAGTTCATTCTTACGTATCACACATCTTGCTTTTATTATCTTCTAACAAAAATAATCCTGAGAAAAGACTTGGAAAAAATTATATTAAGTGAAGTAAGCCGGGCCCAAAGAAACATAGGTCCCATAGTTTCCCTTATTTGCAATAACTAGTATATGTCTGAGTCAAGCAGAAAAGGTCAGATAAGTTGATGTCAGGGGAATGAACCCCAAGATAAGTATTCAACTGTTTTTTGTTTGTTTTTCCTTTCATGCAATTGTTTCTAACATAGTTATAAGATAATTCTTTGTTGTTTTGTATGTCCCTCCCCCATGGTATAACCCATGCTTTCACTGTATTTGATGTTGGTATAATTTGTGGAGGGGAAGGGAAAAACAAATCATTTAGATAGAGATACAGGTGGACCCATTGCAACAAGGAGATGTACAAGTGGTTATGTTGAAAACTGAACTTTACAACTTTGGTGGGGGGGGGGGGGAAGCCGGGTGGGAGGAGGAGGGAGGAAGAGCCATGCCTTCTTTGGATTTTGTAATCTAATCAAAATGACAATTAATATTAAACATCAAAGCATGTGTATATGTATATATGTCAGTATATTGTAAGAACATTTTATATCTACTCTCTTCTCGAATTTTTGTTGTACAATAGAGTATCATTCAATACCTTTATGCATGTATACATTAATAGATTTCTTCATGGGACAACGCTGAACATTTGTATAGTTTGACTTACTTCCTCCCATTTCCTTCCCAACTGCAATCCTGGGGACTACTGCACCACTCTTAGTGGAAGTAAGATCATGCAAATAATATCATGCAGTATATTTAATTGACTCTAATGCCTTCCAGATTCATCTGTATTTCCAGAAATACTTTTAAGGGATTAATAATATTTTATTGTATTTCTATGCTACACTTTCTTTATATATCCATCCTTGTATGGGTCTTAGGTTGTTTCCAAACTTTGGTGTTAGGAAAACTTGCTGCAGTGCATTTCAGAGTGTAGCTATTTCTATGAACTGTTCATTTCATGTCTTTGTGACTAGACATAAATGATATTGAGACAATAAAAGACCTGCTTTTAATTGTGTAAGAATCTCCAAACTGTTTTCTTTAATGATTATTCTAACTCATGTCCCTAGAAAAATAAGAATATCATGTTCACTTTTCTCCACACTCCCACTAAAACTTGTAATCTCTTGAGTTTCTGATACCAGCTTCCCTAACAGAAGGGCAATATTTCTTTGTGGTTTGAATTTACATTGTTTTGTTCGGTAATGATGAGTCCCTTTACTTATATTTTAGGCCTTCTTTTTGTTTCCATTGGGATAAAGTAAATGTCCATTCAGGTCCTTCCCTTGCTTTTTAATCAGTAGACTTGTATTTTACCAGTGAGATATATGATTGCCTTATACATTTCCTTATGAGGTATATAGCCAACAAAAACAGCTTTGTAATTCTTAGGATAACTTTCTTTTGTCATAAGTTTTCTTCATTGAGAAGATGTTTATTTTTGTGTGTATCTCCATTTGTTAATTATTTTTTCTAAGCTTTTGAATTATATTGCAAATTTCTCAGCCAATATGAATATCAAAGCTTTTGTCCACTATGCTTTCTTTTCAAAATAAATAATTTTCATGTGACAGGCATTACATTTTTAATTAGACTTTCTATATCATAAAGGTAAAGTTCTACATTTTTTCTTTTTAATATATTTGTCTTATATAAATTTATTTTTTAAATTGTTTTGTGTAGTAGTTGATATATAAAAGGTTACAGTTACATGAATCAAGTATAATCAGTACAATTTTTGAACCATTTTCCCCTTTCATCACTCTCTCTCAATGCTTGCCTCATGTTCCACCTATAAGGGACCCGATTAATTTTCCACAGTGTCTGGTGAGTATCACTGTTGTATTCATCCGTGTTCCATCTTTAATGTGCTCTCCCTTACATTCCCAAATACAAACATTTGATAAGAGAGCCAAAGACAGAGATAGGAAAAAAATAGCCTCTTCAACAAATGGTGCTAGCAAAATCAGCAATACATGTGCAGAAAACTGAAGCTAGATATCCATATATCACCTTGTACCAGAATCAATTCTACATGGATCAAAGACATCAAGGTAAGGCCAGATACTGTAAAATTCTACAGGAAGGGGTAGGGGAAACCCTAAGCCTTCTAGCCACAGGATGAAACTTCCTAAACAAAGATCCAGAATCACAGCAAATCAAAGAAAGGTTGGATGCATGGGATTATATCAAAATGAAGAGCATCTGCCTAGCAAAGGATGTAGCTAGCAAGATAAATAGAAAGCCCACAGAATGGAGAAAATCTTCACTAGCTATACACAGACAAGGGCTCCATATCCAAAATATATTTAGAGGTCAAAAAATTAAATCTCAAAAGAAAGCCTTAAAAACAAAACAACTCAATCAGTAAATGGAGTAAAGATTAAAAGAGAGACTTCTCAGATGATGAAAAATTGCTAATAGAAGAAGTGTTCAACATATTTGGCCATAAAAGAAATGCAAATAAAAACATCATTGAGATTCCATCTCAATCTAGTTAGAATGTCCATTATCAGGAAACTAACAATAACACATGCTTTCAGGAATGTTACCAAAAGGGAACCCTACTACACTGTTGGTGGGAATGTAACCTTGTTCACCCACTGGGGAGAGAAGTATGGCAATTCCTTAAATGAATAAACATACAGCTTCCCTCTGACCTAGCAATTCTACTCCTGGACATTTATCCAATAGACCACAAAGCAGGCCAAACTAAAGCTACAAGCACAACTATGTTTATTGCAGCATTGTTTACTTTAGACAATATATTGAATCAACTTAAATGTTTCTCAGTGGACAAATCAAGAAAATTATACATACATAGATATATATATATTTATGTGTGTGCATATATATATATATATATATATATATATATATATATATAATGGAAGTCTACTTATCCATCAGGAGGAATGATATTGTACTACTTGTAAGGAAATGGAAAGATGTGGAAAATGTTATATTAAGCAAAATAAGCCAGAACCAAAGAAACATAGTGTGCATGGTTTCCCTCATTTGTGTTAAGTAGGATATACCTATAATCTACAAGTAAACACACTGAATGACCAAAACAAATAAATAAAACTGGCACATGATAAACTATATAGGACTCTAGTCATTAACAGAGGTCAAATGAAGGTGTACATAGGAGTAGTTGGAAAAGGCTCAATAACTTTGGACAGATAATCATATGAAATTACATTCTAGGGGGGATTGGGTGTGGGGGTGTGGGGGAGGATGGGAAGGGATGGGAAGGGGAATCAAAAGAGGAGGCTACAATGCTTGATAAGAACTGTACTCATTATCTTGCCCATGTAATTGTAACTCCTCTGTACAGTATTTTTACAATAAAAAAATTTAAAAAAATACATTCTATGAAATGAACTCTAAAAAATGGAAACAAGAGACTCTTATAATTGTAGCTCTTTTTCTTCTCTTTTCCTTTTGTATTGTTTGTTATGCTAGGTTCATTCTTTTGAATATGGATTTCTAGTTTCCCCCACACCAACGATTGAAGTTATTCTTTTTCCCAATGCATATATTGGAATCTAGTTTAAAATATGAGTCAATGTCTTGACTGTCATTCTTTTGCATTGATCTGTGTCTCTTTTCACTAATACCATGCTGCTTTGATTGCTATCAATTTGTAATTTATTTTGAAATTAGTAATTGTAATGTTCAACTGGATTCAATTATTCTACTCAAGAGTAGCTTTACTTAATGCTTTGATTTTTTTTTCTATTTTAGTGAAAACTGATCAGGGAAACTTAAAAGGAATTGTGCAGAAACCATGTAACTTTACAATGTATCCACATTATAAATATCAATATTTCCAATCCATTTATGTATTACTTGCTCAGTTCTTTAATGAAATGTTTGATCATTTGGACTGTTGAAGTCTCTTACTTCCTTTCTTAAATCCACTCCTAAGTATTTTTACTATTTTGAATGATTTAATAAATAAATACTTTCATTCACCTTTTGAAATGATCATTACTTGAATAAAAATACAAAGTGTTTATGTTAATTTTGTATCTTTCTACCTTGCTGGGTTCAGGAACATACAAAAATTAGTAACAAAAATCAGAGAATTTAGTTCAATTATACATAAAATGTATAAGGTGGTAAGATTAAGAAAAGTTTATATTGGGAATGAAAGTCTGCTTTCTTTGTATTAAACTGAAAAATCATTGAATTCAATCCATCATCCCCTGAGTCTACAGATGAGAGAAAACATGATTACATCAAGTGATGCAGAAAAAAGATTTTGTTGAAAAGGTAATATATTCATGAAAAAATCTAACTAAACAAGAACTAGAAGTATATAAACTTTACTTGAAAGAGAATCTACAGAAAAATAATAGATAAAATAACATCTATTGATGACTAGCCCCTTTCACTGTAATATCATAACACGATAAGGATGACCACTCATATTATTGATTTTTTTCTATTGTGTTTGAAACACTAGGAAAAGTATATAAGCAGAAAGATAGAGAAGTACAGAGTGAAAAGAAAAAAAGTCTTATTACTTGTATGGTTTATTTTTCTTAAATGGAGTACAGGACAATTAGATTCCAAAACAACTCAGTGTGTGTGTGTGTGTGTGTGTGTGTGTGTGTGTGTGTGTGTGTGTGTGTGGTCTAGACCCCACTTGTGAAGCATACATTAGGACCCAACATGAATATCTGATTTGTGACTTAATCAAAATTCGTATTTGGGACAGGTTTAAAAATTAATATCTAAAATATCATCCTAAAAGATGTTGTGTTCTATGAAAACTAGTTTTGGAGGTATTGGTGATTGAATCTATGGCCTTTTGAATGCCAGGCATGTGAACCACCACTGGGGTACAACGGCAGCCCCTCTATATAACTGCTTTCATTGATCATTACTTACCCAGCTGTCCTACCCAATTCATTAAATGTGAAATAAATGTCACTTGGAAAATAAGGGGGAAAATGCTATTTCACATTCAGATGATAATGAAAAATACTTAAGAACTTACTACGTGAAATTGATAAGGAAATTATGAAATTCTTTACCAAATGATATATTTTTAAATCAAGTACAAATTAACATAATTCAACAATTACACTTGTGGATATTTACTCCAAATTATTGAAAGTAACATCTTAAAGAGATACTTACATTGCAAAAAACAATTGGCATAGTTTTACTTAAAATCAATTAGGATAGCTGGGAAGGTGGCTCAGTGGTAGAGCGCTTGCCTTGCATGCATGAGGCCCTGGGTTCGATTCCTCAGTACCACATAAGCAGAAAAAGCCAGAAGAGGCAATGTGGCTCAAGTGGTAGGTGCTAGCCTTGAGCTAAAGAGCTGAGGGACAGTGACCAGGACCAGAGTTCAGGCCCCACGAATAACCAAAAAAAAAATCAATTAGGATATCTCAAAACATTTTGTTATACATTATTCTTCTAGCACTAGCCTAAGAAATTACTACAAACTAGATTTCATAACCACAGAAATGTACATTTCTAGTTTGGTATTGAGAAAACAAATTTAGAGTAAACAGCTCTGCTTTAATAAAGCCCTTCTCTTTTGGTTTTGTCTGTGGATGGATTTATTTTCTTTTGGTCTTCACATAGTTCTCCTGAGATGACTAAAAAGGTTCTTGTATATTTTGTTCTTTACCTTCTTTTTTTAAAGAGTATCAGCCTTATTAAATTATGTATCATCTTAACATTTTCATTGTATTTCAATTACCCTTCTAATGTCTCTATTTTGAATTACTGTGCCTTTTAAGACAATGGGATTTTAACTTCAGTTTATGAATTTTCAGTGTGACCAAGAATATCTAACCACATTACAAATGAATAAGGTCACTCTCCAAAATTGTATGAAGTCTACAAAAATGCATATGCAAATAAAACTGGTCAACTTCTCTGCACATTGTTAGTTAAATGAATTTCCATCAAGGATCAGGGTTATGAATTCTGCCACTCATTTATGTCTACTGAAATTATATAATTAACTCAATGTACTATGGTTTTATGGTGCTAATTTTCTTACTGTTGGAGTGGAAGTTTATGCAGGAAAAATCTGAATGGATTTGTACAGTCAAGCATTAGAGTTGACAACAGAATGAGCTTATGCTCATATTAAGGGAGATGTATCTTTCCTTCTGTCAGCTAACACATTCTAGAATGTTAATTAGCAACTAGTACACATAACATTCCTATCTCAGTTTATTTTTACCACTCTTCAATAAGTGAAAGCACCAACCCCTGAGTAAATGACAGAATTGTGAACTGAGGCAAAAATTATACAACAGGAGCCTGGAAGATATTGTAAGGGAAAATAAGGAACTGAAGGGTTGGCAGGAGGGAAGTGAAGGTCAGACTAGAAGGAGGAGGAGTACAAAGGAGGAAGAAGATCTGAAGGAAATACAAAATAAAATACTATAGTTCTGTTACAAAGAGAAAAGTTTCAACAGACACATTTTCAGTTCGTTCCAATAAGCAAATGGTTCTAAATATGTGTATTGAAGGCAAATGTCTGCAGATTAATTCCAAATAATCTCACATATTGTTCTCTCTGTGACAAAAGTTTGTCAGTGGAGTAACTTCTAACTGGGAATGTGGCTTAGTGGTAGAGTGCTTGCCTAGCATGCATGAAACTCTGGGTTCAATTCCTCAATATTATATAAACAGAAAAAGCCAGAAGTGGCTCACTGGCTCAGGTGGTAGCGTGCTAGCCTTGTGCAAATGAAACTAAGTTACAATGCCCAAACCCTGAGTTCACGCCCCAGGACTGACAGAAAAAAAAAAAAAAGAAAAACAAAAACAGATGGAGTAACTTGGTAAAACCTCTTCACCCAGTTAATTAGTTAGCTGGGCACTGCAATGGGTGGACAGACAGGAAAATATCTTCAAGAATGTGATTTAAATGATAAAGGCAGTTCATTGTCCATTTCAGAAAACTTATAACCTAATTTAATATTAATGTAGAAAATGAGGCAAATACTAATCAAAAGTCTTTTATGAAGACACTAACATACTATTAAAAAAATACCAAGAGCAGAAGATAATGAAATATTTCAGAAATATCTTTCCCAAGTATTACTTGAAAATCAGTCATAGAAAAATAGAATCAAAAATCCTATATGGGATGCTAGAATAATAAAAAAATAGAAATTGTGTATAAGTAAAATAAGGGGAATAAAATATAGACATTATTCAACATTAATTTATAAATGCTTACTCACTAATAGTAGACAATATACAATACAAAGAAAAGATGCGAATAAAACTATTTAATTCATTCGGTTCTGGAAAGCAAGATGTTAAGAGGAAAGGGAATATTATGAAAATGGTAAATCCAGCAATTTAGGAATCCAGTTTGAGGGTATTGAAGAAATGAAAACCAGGGAATGTGTTTGATGAGAAAAAGAGGCAAATAATGACTTAAATTAGAAAGAATATAAATCTACTTATTATTCAAAATAATTCCTCTAGTTAGGCTCCAACTGTTAATGTTTCCAGTGCCTCCAAAATGACATCATCTGCTGGAGACAAAGATTTTGACGCATGACTGTGTAGGGTGTATTTCATATTTAAACTCTAGCAAAGTTTTTCAATTTGTACTGTATTAAGTATTATGGAATTTTTGACAAATGAGCAGTAGGATATTTCAATTTCATAAAACAAATCGTTTTAGGCTGTGGAGAACTAATGCTAAATATCCCAAACCAACAATTAGCTAAAACAAAACTCACCTTTAATGACTTCATTATTGTAGTGGAAGACAATGTATTGGGCATATATAATCAAAATCCCTATCCACTTCTAATACATATAAATGTAAATAAAATAACAAGCAAGCCAGGTGTCGGTTGCTCACGCTTTTAGTCCTAGCTACTCAGGAGGCTGAGATACAAGGATCGCAATTCAAAGCCAGCCCAGGCAGGAAAGTTCCTGAGATTCTTATCTCCAATAAACCACTCAGATATCCAGTAGGCGCTCTGTGGCTCAAGTGGAAGAGTGCTCATCTTGAGCTGAAGAGCTGAGGGATAGCACCCAGGCCCAGAGTTCAAGCCCCATGACCAAAAAATAAATAAAACAAGCAAATCTAAAGGAAAGTAACCTGAAAGAAAAGAGAATATTTCCAGGTGAATTTTAAACAGAGCTATGAAATTCTATTTGATATGATTAAAAATTGTTTCTGAAGAAGAAAATGTTTTATTTCCTAAAAATTATATTTTCATCATTTGGAATTTAAAATAAGTGAGTTGTATACTGTTTGATTAAGAAGCATGGGACAGACAGTATAGGAAAAATCAGTAAGAGTTCACAATTTTCAAATCAGGACTATATAACAAGGTAATTTAAAATTTTGAATGTATTACAAACTTATTTATTTGTAATTTGAAAATTTACACCATGTACAGGAAAATAATGCAAAAGCTCATAAGTATTCTGTTCTACAATTTCTTATCATCTTACTATCCTTTATTTTCTTTCTAGAAACCACTTCGCATGAAAAATAAAGGAAATATTTTGAATCAATATTTAAGAATGGATAGTCTATCAAAGTTATAACATTTAGGTAAATACTTCTAAACTATTCACATCACAGCGAGAGAGAGAATTAGCAAAAAGTAGTCAATTAGCAAACTCTAACAAAGAACAGCAAAATGACAAAAGAAAGCATTCAACACAGAAATTCATGTGAAAATGAAATCACAAAAAGATTTTGGGCCAGGCACAAGTGGCCTATAATACTAGCTACTCTGGAGGCTGAGATCTGGAGATAGCAGTTCAAATCCAGGAAAGTCTGTTAGACTTTCATCCCCAATTAACAAGCAAAAACCTGGAAGTGGATCTGTTGTTCAAGTGGTAGAGCATGACCACTGAGCATGGAAAAGGAAAGACCATGCCCAGGACTTGATTCAGGTCCTAGGACTGGCACCTTAACAGAAACAAGAGCAAACAAAAACAATTTGATGGTTGTTGTTGTTGTATAACTAAAGTAAATAAGCACATGATCGATATTGCATAAATTCTTTGAACAAGTCCCAGGCTTACACTTTCAGAGGCAAGGATAGTGAATAGTAATGGCAGATAAGGTTAATAATGTAATTATAAAATAATTTTAATGCTATTGTATCTACAATTATGGCTCCATCTTTGAACACACACAATTTAATACTAACTGTATTAAATTTCTACTTAGATAAAATTATAATTTAGCGTTAGAATATATATATATTTGTAAAATTTTATAAATCTAAAACTTGATAAGAAATGTACTCATTACCTTGCCCATGTAATTGTAACCCATCTGTACAGTATTTTCACAATAAAAAATTAAAAATTAAAAAAATAAATCTAAAACTTGTAACAGAATAAATACAAAACTAAAAGGAAAGTATCAAATGCATTCATTTGTACCTTTTCTGGGCATTCTCTGATGTTCAATGAAGTGGCATTAAAAAATAAATTTCTAAAATTAAAAACATGGAATATTTAGATATTTCTCATGGATTTTGATCTATATTTGTTGATACTGGGAAATTGTTCTGAAGAATTGGACATTGCCAAAACCTTTCAATTAATTAAATTGTTATATTTGGCTCTGTCTCTGGTGAGGTTCCTTATCCCAAGCAGGTGTTGATGGATTAGGACTTTTCTCTCTGGTTGATTCCTGATTAAATTTAGCCAAAGAGTATGACAGCTGTCACATCTCTGTTTCCTTTTATGGCTTTATTCTTAACAGGAAATCAGAGTGTAGTACAGAAAAGAAGCACAGGAGCCATTCTGTGCAGGTAACTGTAAAGTAGCAAAGATGTTGGTAAAAACATCTAATCATCTAACTTTAATCTTTAACCATCCCTCACTCAGCCATTGGCTCACACTAAACTAGAAAAAGCAAAGAATTTTCAAAAGGTTCCTAATTTGGTAAAATTAAAATCATGAATAAAATGTTCATTTTTAAGTAAAATGTTCTTTTTAATACTTGTCTTCTTTCCTTCCTTCCTTCCTTCTTCCCTTCCTCTCTTCCTCCCTCCCTCCCTCTCTCCTTCCTTTCTTCCTGCCTGTCTTCTTTCCTTCTTTCCTTTTTCTCCTCCTCCTCTTTCTCCTCCTCCTCTTCCTCCCCATCCTCTTCTTCCTCCTCAGTATTTCTTCTATTTTTTTTACCAGATTAATAAGCAAAACTTTTTAATTACCACAGATTCTCATTCATTTTTTCAAAAAAGTATTAAGTAGTTGTACAAGAGTTGCTATTAAACAAAATAATTTATGAATACAGTGAATCTTGATAAGCATTGTCCCTTTCATTTTCGTCTTCCATCCCTCCTAACTCCAAGGACTCTCAGTCTTAAATAAGTAAGGATGAGCTTGGATATGTCTAATAGTCACTCATATTATGACTTGTCAATGCTTATTTCTTTCTAAAGACTTTTTGGTCCAGAAATTTTTGGAAAAAATGGATTCAAATCAGATCTTCATCAAAAGAGACATTTTAATGGCTTCTGTAATTTGATTTATTTTGTAAAGGAAGGGATATTTAGAATAAATTTTCACTTAATCTCACCTCAACAAATCGAGGGAAATCATGAAATAAGTAATCAAATAATACCTTAAAGAATATTTTCTTAATGTTTCCGTTATAAGTTGGTAAAGATTTCTTTTGCAAGAAGTAGAATAGAAATCTCATCTTCAACCCTTTACAGCATATCTACTCCACCCAGAGATACAATTAAACAAATAAGGACAACTATACTGGATCCATTGAACCACACCTATCACCACATTTCTCCTCCCTCTCTCTTTCTCTCTCTCTGTCTCTCTTCTTCTCTTTCTCTCTCCCATCCTCCCTTCCTCTCTCTACTTCTCCCTCCCTTTCCCTCTTCTTCTTCTTCTTCTCTCTCCTTTCCCCTCCTCCCTTTCTCTCTCATAAGTAAACAGTTTAGGACATTATGCATATCTGAGACCACATTGTTCTAGGTCTGGGATTTGACTGACATATTATCAATACATGGAATCTTCCCCGTGCTTGCATAAGTGATATGATGATGCTGACAGAGATGTTATGAGAGACTGTTGTTATTAAATCTTCATGGAGAAACTCATTATGGAAACTAAGAGGAAAAGAGCAGGTAGATTTTTTTCCTTCATGCCCTACAATATAAACAAATAGCAAAGACAAAAAATGGTGACACATGGGGCTGGGAAGGTGGCTCAGTGGTAAGAGTGCTTGCCTTGTATTCATGAGGCCCTGGGTTCAATTCCTCAGCACCACATAAGTAGAAAAAGCTGGAAGTGGAGCTGTGGCTCAAGTGGTAGTGCACTAGCTTTGAGCTGAAGAGCTGAGGGACAGTGCCCAGGCCTAGAGTCCAAGCCTCACAACCAAAAAAAAAAAAAAAATGGTGACACAGTTTTTCCATTGAATCAGAAGAAATTCACATGGCAAGGAGTGCAGTTCTGAGAAACAATGAGGACAGCACTCCAGAAAGAAAACATACCCTTGTAGTTGTGCTGCTTCATCTTCCATCATTGGATTGCTCACTCAACGGCCTCTGAAAATGCTCTAAAATGAGATATATTGAAAACAATTCACCTAAGCATTGCCTTCCTTCAATAGTCACAGTAATTGGATCTGAGATGCAAGGAAAAATGCACATTTTGTTTTCAGAAGAGAAGTTAATGCAGAAATCATTTAGATTGCATTGTCATGTATGATAATTCTTTAACAAATGTGTGCCATGGAGCAGGAAAATCAGAGAATGGTTCCCTGAACAAGTGAAGGATTGGGCATGCTATTGTGTTATTAAATATATAAGAAAGATAAAGGAAGTAAAGACTCTAACTTTTTTCTCCCTTTCGGTCGTGGAGCTTGAACTCTGGGCCTGGGTGCTGTCCCTCAGCTCTTCAGCTCAAGGGGAGTGCTTTACCACTTGAACCGCAGTGCCACTTCCGGTTTTCTAGTTGTTTATTGGACATACAAGTCTCACAGACTTTTCTACATTGGCTGGCTTTGAACCATGATCCTCATATATCAGCCTCCTGAGTAGCTAAGATTATAGGCGTGAGCCACTGGTGCACGGTTTAAACACTGTTACTTTAAATAAACAGGCAAAATAGCATTTATGGTCTTATGTACCTCACCTATAATAACAATAGATTTTATGATGTTTTCCACCAAACGAATGGAGAGAAAACCATGGCAACTTATCATATGGTATCCTCTTATTTCATAATCGCAAAGATTGTAAAATAACATGTCGGGGTGAGTTCGATAAAAGTGCATCATAATGTATATGGATAGGCATGCCACTATGGAGCCAATTGGTAGGGTTAAAATTCACTAAGAAAGAAGAAACTTCACTTCAGTTTCTTTGGTTCTTTTCAGTGCATTAATTTCTCTGAAGCTCACTTTTAGTCTGGGAAATATGGGAAAATAATGTTTCAAGAGCTTTTTAGAGGCTAAATGAGAAGAGATGTCAGAGTAAGGCAGGAGAAGAAACTCTGCATATACATCTTTCTTCTTCTCTTTACAAGGATGTTAGTGGTCTTCTCTCATGATGATCATGAGAATTGTTTCTCCTCCAGCAGTTTGGGGGGGAGGTGAGATTTATCTCTTCTCTTTCTGATTGTATGTAAGCTATCTACTCAAATATTTTTAATTAAATACTATACATTTAATACATCAACAAACCAAGCAGCTTTTGTCTTGGAGTTTGAAATTTTTTGATTTCTTTAATTCTAATCCAGAGGTTTATTTTACTAAGCTAACTATGAGAAAATGCTATCCATAAACAAAACAATATCATTTTATGTTCTGTTCTCTAACTATCGAATATGACTTACTTAAGTCAGGTTTCTACTGTATGAAAGGACACTTGTATTTTCTTTGACCTTCCACTAACTGCTCAACCTATCCTAATAGAGTTTCCATTCTCTATATTCTAAGAAAATGGCATTTTCCCCAGTTCATAAATTACCTCTTATTTTCACAATGTAAATTATCTTTCTCAGTTCTTGTCTCACTTGACCTTGCTGCACTGTTTAATCTGTGGTCCAGTAATTTATTCATCAAAATGTCCTCTTAGATTTACTTGAGATGGTGCTGTTTATTCTTTTTTCTTGATTCCTATGGGCTGAATATTTAATTTCAATTTACTTGAGTATGTATTTTGGTAAGAGACATGATTCTGCCCCCAGGCACTCCTTTCATATTGAGTTTGCCTTACTTTGAGAATTTTGCCTTCCCCCGACATCATCCTTCCTTATCCACATCTGTATACTTCAGTATACTGCTGCTTCCCTCTCCCACACATAGCCTTTGATAATTCTTTTTTACATATTTAGTCCTTCTGCACTATGAGTTACCCCATGGGCAAGAATAAGATTTTTTTCAAGCTAGAGTTATTAATTTCTGACATACTTGGGAGCACATTCTGAGCTCTCAACAAGTGTAATTTAAATATAATCCTAATTAAATCAAGTAATTAATGAGTGGCTTTGCCCATTCCCGTGGTGGTCATATTCTACTATTTCTATTCTTCTAAGTCTCATATTTGAAGTTGAAGTTCTTCCTTAGAGAAATCTGTCCTGTCATTATTCACAATGTGCCAAGAACCATTGTTATAACATTAGCTCACATCTCAATGTTCCTCAACACAAAGTTTCACCATCTGCTCATTTTTCATTTTCATAGGATATGGGCCAAACACCAGGGAATACAAATTCCATGTACTCTGATTCTACTCTACCAAAAATAAGCAATTTGTCTTTAATGGTGAGTTGCTCATTAGTTCATGTTAATTTTTACCAACTTGGCCATAAAGAAAGGATACCAGGGGGTTATTATGAATTTACTTAGTTGACTCTAAATACAGTTGCTCTTCCAGATATGATTTTGCTATTTGTACAATTTAAACCTTCTCAGGTAATAGAATACACTTTTTCACATGGTCAATACTTTCTCTTTCCACTCTCTTATTAAATACCACTAGATGAAATTCTTTCTGCAGGATTGCCAGGCCAGTAGGATTGCAGTGACTTTTCTGAGGAATGCGTCAACTCTATGGTCCTATGTAAAAATTTTAGGTTGTAGAGAGACTTCTCTTCTAAAAAAAAATCACATGATTTAATCTCATTGATGATACTATACTGACTGGATAGAGTAAATAGAATGAAGACACTACTAAAAAACAACAAATCTATTCTAGGGCTGGGAAGGTGGCTCAGTGGTAGAGCAGTTGCCCTTGCATGCCTGAGACCATGGGTTCGACTCCTCAGCACCACATAATCAAAAAGAAAAAAGCCAGAAGTGGTGTTGTGTCTCAAGTGGTAAAGTGCTAGCCTTGAGCTGAAGAGCTGAGGGACAGCACCCAGCCCTAGAGTTCAGGCCTCACGACCAGACCCCCCCAAAAAAATCTAGTCTATGGGTCATCTTTGATTTTAGAGATATCATGCACCACAGAAAAAATGAAGAGCATTTATATAATTGCTAATATGTTGTGAGATGCACTGCTGGATGCATAAATGAACAAACTGTATTGTAAAGCCTGTGTACAAGATTTAAAGATTAAATAAAAATATAGTTGTTTTCCTCAAATACCATGAAAGAAACAACAGTGAAATATAAAATTTATTTATTTATTATTAACTTTTTAATTTTTTATTGTTAAGGTGATATACAACAAGATTACACTACATAGGTAAGTTAATAAGCACATTCCTTGTCAAATTTGTTACCCCTTCCCTCATTTTTTCCTATTTTCCCGCCCCCTCCTCCCCCCCAGATTGTACAGATCATTTCCAACCTATTGACTTGTTTATATCCCTGTTGCATTGGTTCCTCTTTGTCCTTTGTCTCACCATTTTCTTGTGACCCTTCCCTAAGTCAAATAATCATATATACAATATCAGGGTACCAAAATCAAATATAGTAACACCAGGGGATATGTCATAGGGAGAATAACACACAAAAGAAGCCAAAAAAATCACATAGGATATTGAAAACAGCAACAACAAAGAAAACCTCTTGTGTCCATGTCTTAGAGTTCATTTCGCTTAGCATCATCTTATATGCTCATATGTGCATAGCTATTGACCTCTTCTGCCCATCTGCTAAGATTATCCTAGACATATACTAATTATTCCAAATGAGGGAAACCATGGGACCTATGTTTCTTTGTCTCTGTTTTACTAAGAGTGGCCAATAGTCACATGAACTTTTCTGGCCATAAAATAAATGCAAATCAAAACAACATTGAGATTTACCTCACCCCAGTTAGAATGGCTGTAAACAAAAAAATCTAGTAACAGATGCTGAGGGAATGTGGCCAAAAGGGAACATTACTACACTGTTGGTGGGAGTGTAAATTTGTTTCATCACTCAGGAAAGCACTATGGAGGTTCCACAAAAGACTACACATAGAGCTCCCCTATGACCCAGCAATCACAATTCTGGGCATTTACCAAAATGATCACAAACAAGGCCACACTAAAGCTCCCAGCACAACTATATTTATTGAAGTATTATTCACCATAGCTAAGATATGTAAACAACTCAGATGTCCCTCAGTAGATATTTATTGTGCTGGGGCTTGAACTCAGAGCCTGGGCACTGCATCTGAGCTTTTTGGCTTTCAGCTCAGGTTGTACAACTTGAGCCTTTGTTTTAGTTCTAGCTTTTTGGTACAATATTGAAGAAAAGAGTCTCACAGGCTTTCTTGCCTGGGCCAGCGGCAATCTGCAATCCTCAGATTTTATCCTATTGTGTATTTAGGGTTACATATAAAGTCTCTGAAGATAAAAAGAGTCTCAGTTTCTCTATCTTGCAAAATTGTCCTTCCAAAGTCATGTTATGACAAATAAAATGATATGAACATGTGAATGTTACAGACAAGTAAAGAAATTCCTGCAAACAAGCATTTAGTAAATCTAATGACAATTAATGTGGCCCATACTATATATTTGTGAGTTTTTTTAATTCCTCACAGAAAATAAATTGTTATATCAGAAATGGATCTTAATTAAGAGAAACAAAGTCATGATGAAGTACAATGAAATGTTGACCTTCCCTATATAATTTATAATTAACATTTTGTTCCATATAATATTAAAATAGATTACAAGAGTGAATTTATTTGTACATTACATATATTTATGCGTTTAAATGAATGAAAGGTATCATACAAAAATATGGTTGGGTGAAATTTTACATGTTTTGTGAATATTATTACCCAGGAAGTTTGAAATTAATGGTAAATATGAAACTAACTGTAATAGTATGTCATAATCTGTACAGTAACCACTAAAAAGAGATTTGTGTAGTTGTGTGTATGGCAGGAGAGAAGGCAGATCCTGGGGCTTGAACTCAGGGCCAGGGAGCTATCTCCAAGCATTTTGTTCAAGGAAAAGGGAAAAAAAGCCCTTGAACCTTAGCTCTAATTCCATCTTTTTGGCAGTTAGAGAGAAGTGTCTCAAGGCTTTACCTTCCTGGACTAGATTTGAACTACAATGCTCAGTTCTGAGATTCCTGAGTAGCTAGGATTATAGGCATGAACCACCTGCATGTATCATAAAAGGAGATTTTTTTCATTTTTTTATTGTGAAAATACTGTACAGAGGGGTTACAATTAAAGGACAAGGGTCTCATATCTAAAATATACTTGGAACTCAAAAAATTAAATCCCCCAACAACAAATCCTCAAAGAAACAACTGCCCAATAAATAAGTGGGCTAAAGATTTAAAGAGAAACTTCTCTGAAGAAGAAAGAAGGATGGCCAATAGACACATGAAGAAATGCTCAACCTCCCTAACCATAAAAGAAATGCAAATCAAAGCAACATTAAGATACCACCTCACCCCAGTTAGAATGGCAAAAATCAAGAACTCTAATAACAACAGATGCTGGAAGGGATGTGGACAGAAGGGAACCTTACTTCCTTGTTGGTGGGAGTGTAAAATTGTTCAACCACTTTGGAAAGTAATATGGAGGTTCCTCAAAAGACTGCACATAGAGCTCCCCTATGACCCAGCAATCCCACTTTTGGGCATTTACCCAAATGTTTACAAACAAGACCACACTAAAGCTACCAGCACAACTATGTTTATTGCAGCATTATTTACTATAACTAAGATATGGAACCAACCCAGATCCCCTCAGTAGATGAATGGAACAAGAAAATGTGGTATATATGCACAATGGAATTCTATGCCTCTATCAGAAAGAATGACATTGCCCCATTTGTTAGGAAATAAAAGGAGATTTTTTAAAGCCTAATTGGTATGATACAAATGAAATTAAATCATTAAACTGAACCTCAAATGATAGAAAAGAAAAAGGATAAAAATAGCAAAATAAAAAAGTTTTATGTCACCTTCATATTGACAAGAAAACAAATCTAAAAAAAGCAAGAAAGAATGAGAGTAAATAATAAAAGATAGTAAAATTCATAGTAGATTATTAATTGAAATTTATTAATATTTATATAAAATATATTATCAAAATGTTCTGATTAAAGCATAGGAATTTTCAAAAGTGATCGAAGGAACAATATGCCAAAATCTATTATCTACAGGAAGGGCACTTTTCATATTAAGTTATCTGTAGGTTAACATTAATAGGACTGATAAGTATATACCATTTTAACACTAGTCTAAACAAACTTGAAGTATATGAGTTTTTAGACAAAGTCACCTTAACACAAGGAAAATTATTAGAATTAGAAAGGTACTATGATAAAGGATGTTTTATGTCTTCCAAAAAATAATCTTCCCTCTATAATTTCCAAATCATAATGCATTAAGACACATGAATCAAAATTTGATGAATTACAAAGAAGAGGACACTACCATTGCTCTCAATCAGAAATGGACAAATTGATAAATAAATCAGTAAGTAAGAACACAGTTAATTTAACTGTACTATTAATTGACTGGGTATAATCAAAATTGTAGAATAAATCAACAGTGGGAGAAAATAAATAGACTGTTAAGCTAATGAGGAACGTAGAACATATTGTACCATAGGCAAAAGGTCATCTGAACAAATTAAAATAATACCATGTATTCTCTCAGATCATAATAAAAGTAAACTAGAAACAGCAGCATAAAAATAGCTAAAAATTCTATAATTCTTAGAAATTAGACAAGTGTATGAAAATTGACATGCTTGCAAACATACCATGAGAACAGCACACTTTAAAGTTGTTTTAAAACTAGTATCTTATTCAACTTGTCTTGATCATATAAAGATGGCTAAACAAAATCCTTCAATTTTTCATTAATGTATCTATTGGCTAACATCAAAGGACTACATGACTAGAAAAAACTGAAAGATCTGAAAAAAATTAAGCATTCTCTTTCTGTATGTCCCTCCCTCCTTTCCTCCCTTCAGATAACTTTCCTCTATCTCAGCCTTTCTTTTCCTTCTACCATTTATTAATCAGTTTTTTTTCTTTTTTCCTTTTCTTTTTTTTATTAATGAAAGAGGAATCTGAATGATTCAAGGATTGCCTTTTGTGTTTTGTTTAATTTGGTGTTTTGGTATCAGAACAAATACATGAAATTCTTTTTTTTTTCAAAACAGGGGTTGTTTATGTCGATGGCTGTGTATATTCCTGAATTACAGTGCAGTTTTTCATTCTTAAAATTATTAGTGTTACAAATGGTTTAAATTTGTATGATTATTTTCTTAGAATTCCTTTCTTTCTCTACTTTTACCATGTATCCAAGAAGATAAGTCTTCAGAGAGTTTCTCGTTACCTTTACATATGACTATATTCTCTAAAGCTTGAGGATCAGAAAGGATCACAAATGATTAGCACTTGATTTCTGTTTTTATTGTGAATCAATCTACAAAATAAATTTTGAAAAAAGTGATCTTCAGTTTCTTGTAGAGATAGCCTAATTTTCTGAACCTCATGAATAGTTGTGATCCATATTACACATTTGAGTGTATTATATTCTTTGAAATATAATAAGACAATTTAAGTATATGTATATTTAAATATAATATATGAGCTGCTTAAGAAAACGTACACTGATTTCACTTTTGTTGATAAATAGGAAATGAGACAATTTATTATGTATTTTAGGCAGGTTAGTGAACTGTTGCTATAATTTAATTATTAAATTTTTGTTTGTAGCAAAATATGTGTTTGGAAAATATACTGGATTTAGTTATTCTCACCATAATGTAAATCAGACAAACTAAATCTGGTTCTGGTGACAAGACATTTAAGTAAAATATATTGTTACGCTTCCAATTCTGTACACAAAATTTATGTGGAAATTCTGCGTCTTGATATAACATTAAGAAATGATTTATTCAAGAGTTAATTTATTTGAAATTGTTCTACTGTAACACAAATGCAATAGGACTTTCCTTATTAGAAAAAAAAAGTCATCAGGGTACACATATAAAAAGGTCTCATATGAGGACAAATCAATAAGACAGCCATGAGCAGGCAAAGGAACAAAGCCTTCAGGGCCAATAAACCTGAAATCACCTTAAACATAGATTCTCAGACTCCATGGCTGTGGGAAAGTAAGTACATGCTGCTGTGTTCTTCCATCTGAAGCATTTAGTTGATGATAGAACTTTTAGGTAATACATACACAAAACTTAATCAGATGCTGGATGCCAGTGTTCATCGAATTCGGTCTTGCTACCAGAGCATTTGTTCAGCATTTACCATCTGTAAACAGCTCTACTTATCTGTACAAAAATCCATGTAAAGCAACAACCATCCTACCTACCACCTCTGAACTGATAGAAGGAAAGCAAATGTTTAAGCTACTCGAATTTTATTTTACTTCCTTGTATACATAAACTAGACTGTGAGTAAAAGCCAAGAGAAGATTAATGGTCTAGGATCCTGAAGTGAAATTTTGAACGTGAGCAGCCCAAAGATATCCTAATACTCTGCCAGCGGAAACAAGCTTGTGTCTAACATATGTTCCAAACTCATGAGCACAGAAGACGTTCATGTGAAGAAGAGTAAATTTTACAAAGTGTTCAGGAAATTAAGAGTTACCAAACAGTCCTTAATATACACCCTATGTACAATTACTTACAAAATATTTGGGTTTGGTAAAAGTTGAGTGAATGAATGAATAAATAAATAATGACAAGCATACAAGCATATACAAATACAAATAAATGTGATTTCTTTTTTGGGGGGAGGGGGGTCCGGTCGTGGGGCCTGAATTCTGGACCTGGACGCTGTCCCTCAACTCTTCAGCTCAAGACTAGCGCTCTACCACTTGAGCCACAGAGCCACTTCTGGCTTTTTTTCTTTTTGCTTATGTGCTGTTGGGGAATCGAATCCAGGGCCTCATGCGTGCAAGGGAACAGCGCTACACTGAGCCACCTTCCCAGCCCCTAAATGTGCTTTCTTATAGAGTTGATCTTCTTTCGCTTTCTGAAATAAGTCTGAGTTCTACAGAGTTAATGCCAACTTAGGTTCTCTTAGGGGATCTACTTCTTAATTAGGGTAGAAATACTTTAAGTCCCCTCATTGATATCAAGGGTTAAGTTTCATACTTTAATATTTCAATTTTACAATATTTTTGCTTCTGTTGATGAGATTATATTTGACATTGTATTTGAGATTGTGTTTGATTTCATCATCACTGAATATGTTGTTAATAAATATGCAACTGAAAAGTTGGAATAATTTCACTGTAAATGACAAGAAAGAGTTAGAAAACCCTCATTTGCAACAGCAACCAGGTATTTGTGGGTGCCAGTTTTCTTTTTGAAATGAACAAGGAGGTAAGGGAATGGTTATGCAATGTCTACTTGCTCTATGGTGATTATAGTCAAGTGTAGTTATTTTATATTCCTATTATACATGGAGAACGTAGTAAAAATAAGTTGGGATTATAATAACATATTTACAATTTTATGAAGAGGAGATTTTTAAAAATATTTTAT
Organism: Dipodomys merriami; assembly: GCF_024711535.1. Classification (NCBI taxonomy): domain Eukaryota; kingdom Metazoa; phylum Chordata; class Mammalia; order Rodentia; family Heteromyidae; genus Dipodomys; species Dipodomys merriami. Next base: position 2,705 of record NW_027203512.1, on the reverse strand, counting down.
TGCTATTATAAAGGTGATGTACAGATAATTATAGTTACTTAAGTCAGGTAAAGAGGACATTTCTTTTAGAACAATGTTCCTCCCTCAAAGAAACCAGTTTTTAAATTTTGAAACAACTTTTAGCCTGTTCAGTTATTAGGAAAAAAAATCTACCACTGAGAAACATTCAACTTGTTAATTTTAACCACAAATATTTTAACATGTGTGCCTTCAGGTATTGATTCATTTAAAATTATATTAAATTATATTAACTAATATTGTATGTGCTATTCAAAATATATGGTAGAAAATTTTGACAAAAATGGAGTAAGTTTGAGAACAAAAATAGAAAAGACACATTCTTAAGCTTATTCTGTCTCTCAAAAAAGGAAAAATACCCAAAATGTGCATCTAGTTCAAATATATTTCATCTGCTTAGAAAATGTGATGATTGAAATATTTAGAAAGAGGTAAGGTCAATATATATCTTGCTTTGATACCTTGTATCCTATCTAGTAATCACTCTATGAATTCAAAATGGCTCTTAAAAATTGAGAAATAGACTATTGTGTTTACTCAGTAATCAAACTGGTTTATCATTACAGGAAATGTAGTAAAGTGATCATTGACATTAATACTTTCCATATATTTTACTGCATTTGGCAATATCAACATTTTCCTGTTGCAAACTTAATTAGATGCTCTTATTGGAGTCAGACTAATTATAACATTTTTAAAGATGATGATACAAAATAAACTTCCAATGTTGGTTGTTGTTTTCCTGATTTCTCTGAAACATTTACACATCTTACACAGAATTAAGACACATGTCACTTCTTAACTTGTTGAGGTGAAATGGAGTTATTTAATGTAAATATTAGAAATTTAAGTTAATTCACATTTGCCATTATTTTGTATTGATCATAGAAAAAGAGCTTACCTTTGTGTTTCAATGTTTTAATAGACTCTTTTTTTGTTTTTAATATCTTTAGCAAATTTACAAGCATTGCTTTCAGAGGAAAATGAAGTTCTCTAATCTGAAGTCTTGACTTTTGATACGTATGATGAGGCTGCAGGCTCTTGTTAAGGCAAAGGTAAGGCACTAAAGTGAATATTGGCCATGGGCCATAAGTTTTGTGCTTCTTTGTTTTGATTTTTTTCTTGATGAATTCACCTTCTAGAAGAGGAGAATCAGGAATCAGTAGTAAACCAATAAATAACAGTAGTAAACATTAAAAACAATAAAACAATAGTAAACAATAAAACAGTAATAAACCAATACAAACAGAATAAAAATAGTAAATTTGGTAGTATTTTTGATGGGATTTCCAGATTATATGTCTCTAATGAAAAGAAACAAAATGAAATAAATCTGTAAGTTTTCTTTGATTTTTTTTGGGGGGAGGGGTATTTGTTTTGTTTTATTTTGTTTTTTTGGTCATGGTGTTTTAATTAGGTGTGTGGGCACTGTCCCTGTGCTTTTTTCTCAAGGCTACCACTCTACCACTTTTTTTTGGTGGCGGGGTCTGGTAGTGGGTCCTGAACTCTGGGCCTGGGCGCTGTTCCTCAGCTCTTCAGCTCAAAGCTAGCACTCTAACACTTGAGCCACACCACCACTTCTGCCTTTTTTCTTTTTGCTTATGTGGTGCTGAGGAATCGAACCCAGAGTCTCAGGCATGCAAAGCAAGCGCTCTACCACTGAGCCATCTTCCCAGCCCCTCTACCACTTTTTTTTTGATTAATTTTTATTTTATTGTAAAGATGGTGTACAGAGGGTTTACAGTTACTAGTAAGGTAATGAGTACATTTCTTGTCAAGCATTGTTTTCCCCTCCTTTCTTTATCTCCTACTATCCCTTTCTTCTCCCCTCCCTCACACTTTAAGTTGTAAAGTTTGTTTCCATCAGAGTGACTTGTGAGTCTCAGTGTTGCAATGGATCATCCTGTGTCCTTTTTTCAGCATTTTGTCATTCCCTTTCCTCTCCCCAAATTAGATAAATGTATATACAAGATTCAGAGTGGTAAAATCAAATACAGTGACAACAGGGGCTGTAGCATAGGGGCAAGTACAAACAAAAGAAACACAAAAAACACATAGTACATTAACAAGGTTGAGATGCCACCTCACCCCAGTTAGAATGGCTATAATCAAGAAATGTAATAACAATAGATGCCAAAGTGGATATGGACAAAAGAGAACCCTGCTGCACTCCCTAATGGGAATGTAAACTTGTTCAACCACTCTGGAAAGCAGTATGGAGGTTCCTCAAAGGACTAAACATCGACCTCCCCTATGACCTAGCAATCCCACTTCTGGGCATTTACCCAAATGATCATAAAGGCGACCATACTAAAACTACCAGCACTACTATGTTTATCACAGCATTATTTACCACAGCTAAGATATGGAACCAACCTAGATGCCCCTCAGTAGATAAAAGAAAGTGTGATACAGACAGACAGACAGACAGACAGACAGACACACACACACACACACACACACACACACAATGGAATTTTATGCTTTCATCATAAAGAAGTCATCACCCCATTTGTTAGGAAATGGAAGGACTTGGAAAAAATCATATTAAGTGAAGCAAGCCAGACCAAAGAAATATAGGTCCCATGTTTTCCTTTATTTGCAATAATTGGTATAAGTCTAGGATAATCTTATCAGTTGAACAGAAAAGCTCAAAAGCTATGTACATATGATCATATAAGATGATA